>NW_026989384.1:0-50776 GCF_030222135.1 Aotus nancymaae
GAAGAAACAGCAGTAAGCACAGGGAAATATCTGCTTCTAAATCCAAAACGCAGCTATCTAACAGAACGGTTGTCAATGTGTGCACTCAACTTCCAGAGTTAAACCCGTGTGTGGATTCAGCAGTCTGCAGAGACTTTCTCTGCAGAGTCCCAAAACAGGCGTTTTCAGCCCATTACCGGCATATGGAAGAAACAGCAGTAAGCACAGGGAAATATCTGCTTCTAAATCCAAAACGCAGCTATCTAACAGAACGGTTGTCAATGTGTGCAGTCAACTTCCAGAGTTAAACCCGTGTGTGGATTCCGCAGTCTGCAGAGACTTTCTCTGCAGAGTCCCAAAACAGGCGTTTTCAGCCCATTACCGGCATATGGAAGAAACAGCAGTAAGCACAGGGAAATATCTGCTTCTAAATCCAAAACGCAGCTATCTAACAGAACGGTTGTCAGTGTGTGCACTCAACTTCCAGAGTTAAACCCGTGTGTGGATTCAGCAGTCTGCAGAGACTTTCTCTGCAGAGTCCCAAAACAGGCGTTTTCAGCCCATTACCGGCATATGGAAGAAACAGCAGTAAGCACAGGGAAATATCTGCTTCTAAATCCAAAACGCAGCTATCTAACAGAACGGTTGTCAGTGTGTGCACTCAACTTCCAGAGTTAAACCCGTGTGTGGATTCAGCAGTCTGCAGAGACTTTCTCTGCAGAGTCCCAAAACAGGCGTTTTCAGCCCATTACCGGCATATGGAAGAAACAGCAGTAAGCACAGGGAAATATCTGCTTCTAAATCCAAAACGCAGCTATCTAACAGAACGGTTGTCAATGTGTGCACTCAACTTCCAGAGTTAAACCCGTGTGTGGATTCAGCAGTCTGCAGAGACTTTCTCTGCAGAGTCCCAAAACAGGCGTTTTCAGCCCATTACCGGCATATGGAAGAAACAGCAGTAAGCACAGGGAAATATCTGCTTCTAAATCCAAAACGCAGCTATCTAACAGAACGGTTGTCAATGTGTGCACTCAACTTCCAGAGTTAAACCCGTGTGTGGATTCAGCAGTCTGCAGAGACTTTCTCTGCAGAGTCCCAAAACAGGCGTTTTCAGCCCATTACCGGCATATGGAAGAAACAGCAGTAAGCACAGGGAAATATCTGCTTCTAAATCCAAAACGCAGCTATCTAACAGAACGGTTGTCAATGTGTGCACTCAACTTCCAGAGTTAAACCCGTGTGTGGATTCAGCAGTCTGCAGAGACTTTCTCTGCAGAGTCCCAAAACAGGCGTTTTCAGCCCATTACCGGCATATGGAAGAAACAGCAGTAAGCACAGGGAAATATCTGCTTCTAAATCCAAAACGCAGCTATCTAACAGAACGGTTGTCAATGTGTGCACTCAACTTCCAGAGTTAAACCCGTGTGTGGATTCAGCAGTCTGCAGAGACTTTCTCTGCAGAGTCCCAAAACAGGCGTTTTCAGCCCATTACCGGCATATGGAAGAAACAGCAGTAAGCACAGGGAAATATCTGCTTCTAAATCCAAAACGCAGCTATCTAACAGAACGGTTGTCAATGTGTGCACTCAACTTCCAGAGTTAAACCCGTGTGTGGATTCAGCAGTCTGCAGAGACTTTCTCTGCAGAGTCCCAAAACAGGCGTTTTCAGCCCATTACCGGCATATGGAAGAAACAGCAGTAAGCACAGGGAAATATCTGCTTCTAAATCCAAAACGCAGCTATCTAACAGAACGGTTGTCAATGTGTGCACTCAACTTCCAGAGTTAAACCCGTGTGTGGATTCAGCAGTCTGCAGAGACTTTCTCTGCAGAGTCCCAAAACAGGCGTTTTCAGCCCATTACCGGCATAGGGAAGAAACAGCAGTAAGCACAGGGAAATATCTGCTTCTAAATCCAAAACGCAGCTATCTAACAGAACGGTTGTCAATGTGTGCACTCAACTTCCAGAGTTAAACCCGTGTGTGGATTCAGCAGTCTGCAGAGACTTTCTCTGCAGAGTCCCAAAACAGGCGTTTTCAGCCCATTACCGGCATAGGGAAGAAACAGCAGTAAGCACAGGGAAATATCTGCTTCTAAATCCAAAACGCAGCTATCTAACAGAACGGTTGTCAATGTGTGCACTCAACTTCCAGAGTTAAACCCGTGTGTGGATTCGGCAGTCTGCAGAGACTTTCTCTGCAGAGTCCCAAAACAGGCATTTTCAGCCCATTACCGGCATATGGAAGAAACAGCAGTAAGCACAGGGAAATATCTGCTTCTAAATCCAAAACGCAGCTATCTAACAGAACGGTTGTCAATGTGTGCACTCAACTTCCAGAGTTAAACCCGTGTGTGGATTCAGCAGTCTGCAGAGACTTTCTCTGCAGAGTCCCAAAACAGGCGTTTTCAGTCCATTACCGGCATAGGGAAGAAACAGCAGTAAGCACAGGGAAATATCTGCTTCTAAATCCAAAACGCAGCTATCTAACAGAACGGTTGTCAATGTGTGCACTCAACTTCCAGAGTTAAACCCGTGTGTGGATTCAGCAGTCTGCAGAGACTTTCTCTGCAGAGTCCCAAAACAGGCGTTTTCAGCCCATTACCGGCATATGGAAGAAACAGCAGTAAGCACAGGGAAATATCTGCTTCTAAATCCAAAACGCAGCTATCTAACAGAACGGTTGTCAATGTGTGCACTCAACTTCCAGAGTTAAACCCGTGTGTGGATTCCGCAGTCTGCAGAGACTTTCTCTGCAGAGTCCCAAAACAGGCGTTTTCAGCCCATTACCGGCATATGGAAGAAACAGCAGTAAGCACAGGGAAATATCTGCTTCTAAATCCAAAACGCAGCTATCTAACAGAACGGTTGTCAGTGTGTGCACTCAACTTCCAGAGTTAAACCCGTGTGTGGATTCAGCAGTCTGCAGAGACTTTCTCTGCAGAGTCCCAAAACAGGCGTTTTCAGCCCATTACCGGCATATGGAAGAAACAGCAGTAAGCACAGGGAAATATCTGCTTCTAAATCCAAAACGCAGCTATCTAACAGAACGGTTGTCAGTGTGTGCACTCAACTTCCAGAGTTAAACCCGTGTGTGGATTCAGCAGTCTGCAGAGACTTTCTCTGCAGAGTCCCAAAACAGGCGTTTTCAGCCCATTACCGGCATATGGAAGAAACAGCAGTAAGCACAGGGAAATATCTGCTTCTAAATCCAAAACGCAGCTATCTAACAGAACGGTTGTCAATGTGTGCACTCAACTTCCAGAGTTAAACCCGTGTGTGGATTCAGCAGTCTGCAGAGACTTTCTCTGCAGAGTCCCAAAACAGGCGTTTTCAGCCCATTACCGGCATATGGAAGAAACAGCAGTAAGCACAGGGAAATATCTGCTTCTAAATCCAAAACGCAGCTATCTAACAGAACGGTTGTCAATGTGTGCACTCAACTTCCAGAGTTAAACCCGTGTGTGGATTCAGCAGTCTGCAGAGACTTTCTCTGCAGAGTCCCAAAACAGGCGTTTTCAGCCCATTACCGGCATATGGAAGAAACAGCAGTAAGCACAGGGAAATATCTGCTTCTAAATCCAAAACGCAGCTATCTAACAGAACGGTTGTCAATGTGTGCACTCAACTTCCAGAGTTAAACCCGTGTGTGGATTCAGCAGTCTGCAGAGACTTTCTCTGCAGAGTCCCAAAACAGGCGTTTTCAGCCCATTACCGGCATATGGAAGAAACAGCAGTAAGCACAGGGAAATATCTGCTTCTAAATCCAAAACGCAGCTATCTAACAGAACGGTTGTCAATGTGTGCACTCAACTTCCAGAGTTAAACCCGTGTGTGGATTCAGCAGTCTGCAGAGACTTTCTCTGCAGAGTCCCAAAACAGGCGTTTTCAGCCCATTACCGGCATATGGAAGAAACAGCAGTAAGCACAGGGAAATATCTGCTTCTAAATCCAAAACGCAGCTATCTAACAGAACGGTTGTCAATGTGTGCACTCAACTTCCAGAGTTAAACCCGTGTGTGGATTCAGCAGTCTGCAGAGACTTTCTCTGCAGAGTCCCAAAACAGGCGTTTTCAGCCCATTACCGGCATATGGAAGAAACAGCAGTAAGCACAGGGAAATATCTGCTTCTAAATCCAAAACGCAGCTATCTAACAGAACGGTTGTCAATGTGTGCACTCAACTTCCAGAGTTAAACCCGTGTGTGGATTCAGCAGTCTGCAGAGACTTTCTCTGCAGAGTCCCAAAACAGGCGTTTTCAGCCCATTACCGGCATATGGAAGAAACAGCAGTAAGCACAGGGAAATATCTGCTTCTAAATCCAAAACGCAGCTATCTAACAGAACGGTTGTCAATGTGTGCACTCAACTTCCAGAGTTAAACCCGTGTGTGGATTCAGCAGTCTGCAGAGACTTTCTCTGCAGAGTCCCAAAACAGGCGTTTTCAGCCCATTACCGGCATATGGAAGAAACAGCAGTAAGCACAGGGAAATATCTGCTTCTAAATCCAAAACGCAGCTATCTAACAGAACGGTTGTCAATGTGTGCACTCAACTTCCAGAGTTAAACCCGTGTGTGGATTCAGCAGTCTGCAGAGACTTTCTCTGCAGAGTCCCAAAACAGGCGTTTTCAGCCCATTACCGGCATATGGAAGAAACAGCAGTAAGCACAGGGAAATATCTGCTTCTAAATCCAAAACGCAGCTATCTAACAGAACGGTTGTCAATGTGTGCACTCAACTTCCAGAGTTAAACCCGTGTGTGGATTCAGCAGTCTGCAGAGACTTTCTCTGCAGAGTCCCAAAACAGGCGTTTTCAGCCCATTACCGGCATATGGAAGAAACAGCAGTAAGCACAGGGAAATATCTGCTTCTAAATCCAAAACGCAGCTATCTAACAGAACGGTTGTCAATGTGTGCACTCAACTTCCAGAGTTAAACCCGTGTGTGGATTCAGCAGTCTGCAGAGACTTTCTCTGCAGAGTCCCAAAACAGGCGTTTTCAGCCCATTACCGGCATATGGAAGAAACAGCAGTAAGCACAGGGAAATATCTGCTTCTAAATCCAAAACGCAGCTATCTAACAGAACGGTTGTCAATGTGTGCACTCAACTTCCAGAGTTAAACCCGTGTGTGGATTCAGCAGTCTGCAGAGACTTTCTCTGCAGAGTCCCAAAACAGGCGTTTTCAGCCCATTACCGGCATATGGAAGAAACAGCAGTAAGCACAGGGAAATATCTGCTTCTAAATCCAAAACGCAGCTATCTAACAGAACGGTTGTCAATGTGTGCACTCAACTTCCAGAGTTAAACCCGTGTGTGGATTCAGCAGTCTGCAGAGACTTTCTCTGCAGAGTCCCAAAACAGGCGTTTTCAGCCCATTACCGGCATATGGAAGAAACAGCAGTAAGCACAGGGAAATATCTGCTTCTAAATCCAAAACGCAGCTATCTAACAGAACGGTTGTCAATGTGTGCACTCAACTTCCAGAGTTAAACCCGTGTGTGGATTCAGCAGTCTGCAGAGACTTTCTCTGCAGAGTCCCAAAACAGGCGTTTTCAGCCCATTACCGGCATATGGAAGAAACAGCAGTAAGCACAGGGAAATATCTGCTTCTAAATCCAAAACGCAGCTATCTAACAGAACGGTTGTCAATGTGTGCACTCAACTTCCAGAGTTAAACCCGTGTGTGGATTCAGCAGTCTGCAGAGACTTTCTCTGCAGAGTCCCAAAACAGGCGTTTTCAGCCCATTACCGGCATATGGAAGAAACAGCAGTAAGCACAGGGAAATATCTGCTTCTAAATCCAAAACGCAGCTATCTAACAGAACGGTTGTCAATGTGTGCACTCAACTTCCAGAGTTAAACCCGTGTGTGGATTCAGCAGTCTGCAGAGACTTTCTCTGCAGAGTCCCAAAACAGGCGTTTTCAGCCCATTACCGGCCTATGGAAGAAACAGCAGTAAGCACAGGGAAATATCTGCTTCTAAATCCAAAACGCAGCTATCTAACAGAACGGTTGTCAATGTGTGCACTCAACTTCCAGAGTTAAACCCGTGTGTGGATTCAGCAGTCTGCAGAGACTTTCTCTGCAGAGTCCCAAAACAGGCGTTTTCAGCCCATTACCGGCATATGGAAGAAACAGCAGTAAGCACAGGGAAATATCTGCTTCTAAATCCAAAACGCAGCTATCTAACAGAACGGTTGTCAATGTGTGCACTCAACTTCCAGAGTTAAACCCGTGTGTGGATTCGGCAGTCTGCAGAGACTTTCTCTGCAGAGTCCCAAAACAGGCGTTTTCAGCCCATTACCGGCATATGGAAGAAACAGCAGTAAGCACAGGGAAATATCTGCTTCTAAATCCAAAACGCAGCTATCTAACAGAACGGTTGTCAATGTGTGCACTCAACTTCCAGAGTTAAACCCGTGTGTGGATTCGGCAGTCTGCAGAGACTTTCTCTGCAGAGTCCCAAAACAGGCGTTTTCAGCCCATTACCGGCATATGGAAGAAACAGCAGTAAGCACAGGGAAATATCTGCTTCTAAATCCAAAACGCAGCTATCTAACAGTACGGTTGTCAATGTGTGCACTCAACTTCCAGAGTTAAACCCGTGTGTGGATTCCGCAGTCTGCAGAGACTTTCTCTGCAGAGTCCCAAAACAGGCGTTTTCAGCCCATTACCGGCATATGGAAGAAACAGCAGTAAGCACAGGGAAATATCTGCTTCTAAATCCAAAACGCAGCTATCTAACAGAACGGTTGTCAATGTGTGCACTCAACTTCCGGAGTTAAACCCGTGTGTGGATTCAACAGTCTCCAGAGACTTTCTCTGCAGAGTCCCAAAACAGGCGTTTTCAGCCCATTACCGGCATATGGAAGAAACAGCAGTAAGCACAGGGAAATATCTGCTTCTAAATCCAAAACGCAGCTATCTAACAGAACGGTTGTCAATGTGTGCACTCAACTTCCAGAGTTAAACCCGTGTGTGGATTCAGCAGTCTGCAGAGACTTTCTCTGCAGAGTCCCAAAACAGGCGTTTTCAGCCCATTACCGGCATATGGAAGAAACAGCAGTAAGCACAGGGAAATATCTGCTTCTAAATCCAAAACGCAGCTATCTAACAGAACGGTTGTCAATGTGTGCACTCAACTTCCAGAGTTAAACCCGTGTGTGGATTCAGCAGTCTGCAGAGACTTTCTCTGCAGAGTCCCAAAACAGGCGTTTTCAGCCCATTACCGGCATATGGAAGAAACAGCAGTAAGCACAGGGAAATATCTGCTTCTAAATCCAAAACGCAGCTATCTAACAGAACGGTTGTCAATGTGTGCACTCAACTTCCGGAGTTAAACCCGTGTGTGGATTCAGCAGTCTGCAGAGACTTTCTCTGCAGAGTCCCAAAACAGGCGTTTTCAGCCCATTACCGGCATATGGAAGAAACAGCAGTAAGCACAGGGAAATATCTGCTTCTAAATCCAAAACGCAGCTATCTAACAGAACGGTTGTCAATGTGTGCACTCAACTTCCAGAGTTAAACCCGTGTGTGGATTCAGCAGTCTGCAGAGACTTTCTCTGCAGAGTCCCAAAACAGGTGTTTTCAGCCCATTACCGGCATATGGAAGAAACAGCAGTAAGCACAGGGAAATATCTGCTTCTAAATCCAAAACGCAGCTATCTAACAGAACGGTTGTCAATGTGTGCACTCAACTTCCAGAGTTAAACCCGTGTGTGGATTCAGCAGTCTGCAGAGACTTTCTCTGCAGAGTCCCAAAACAGGCGTTTTCAGCCCATTACCGGCATAGGGAAGAAACAGCAGTAAGCACAGGGAAATATCTGCTTCTAAATCCAAAACGCAGCTATCTAACAGAACGGTTGTCAATGTGTGCACTCAACTTCCAGAGTTAAACCCGTGTGTGGATTCAGCAGTCTGCAGAGACTTTCTCTGCAGAGTCCCAAAACAGGCGTTTTCAGCCCATTACCGGCATATGGAAGAAACAGCAGTAAGCACAGGGAAATATCTGCTTCTAAATCCAAAACGCAGCTATCTAACAGAACGGTTGTCAATGTGTGCACTCAACTTCCAGAGTTAAACCCGTGTGTGGATTCAGCAGTCTGCAGAGACTTTCTCTGCAGAGTCCCAAAACAGGCGTTTTCAGCCCATTACCGGCATATGGAAGAAACAGCAGTAAGCACAGGGAAATATCTGCTTCTAAATCCAAAACGCAGCTATCTAACAGAACGGTTGTCAATGTGTGCACTCAACTTCCAGAGTTAAACCCGTGTGTGGATTCGGCAGTCTGCAGAGACTTTCTCTGCAGAGTCCCAAAACAGGCGTTTTCAGCCCATTACCGGCATATGGAAGAAACAGCAGTAAGCACAGGGAAATATCTGCTTCTAAATCCAAAACGCAGCTATCTAACAGAACGGTTGTCAATGTGTGCACTCAACTTCCAGAGTTAAACCCGTGTGTGGATTCGGCAGTCTGCAGAGACTTTCTCTGCAGAGTCCCAAAACAGGCGTTTTCAGCCCATTACCGGCATATGGAAGAAACAGCAGTAAGCACAGGGAAATATCTGCTTCTAAATCCAAAACGCAGCTATCTAACAGAACGGTTGTCAATGTGTGCACTCAAATTCCAGAGTTAAACCCGTGTGTGGATTCAGCAGTCTGCAGAGACTTTCTCTGCAGAGTCCCAAAACAGGCGTTTTCAGCCCATTACCGGCATATGGAAGAAACAGCAGTAAGCACAGGGAAATATCTGCTTCTAAATCCAAAACGCAGCTATCTAACAGAACGGTTGTCAATGTGTGCACTCAACTTCCGGAGATAAACCCGTGTGTGGATTCAGCAGTCTGCAGAGACTTTCTCTGCAGAGTCCCAAAACAGGCGTTTTCAGCCCATTACCGGCATATGGAAGAAACAGCAGTAAGCACAGGGAAATATCTGCTTCTAAATCCAAAACGCAGCTATCTAACAGAACGGTTGTCAATGTGTGCACTCAACTTCCAGAGTTAAACCCGTGTGTGGATTCAGCAGTCTGCAGAGACTTTCTCTGCAGAGTCCCAAAACAGGCGTTTTCAGCCCATTACCGGCATATGGAAGAAACAGCAGTAAGCACAGGGAAATATCTGCTTGTAAATCCAAAACGCAGCTATCTAACAGAACGGTTGTCAATGTGTGCACTCAACTTCCAGAGTTAAACCCGTCTGTGGATTCAGCAGTCTGCAGAGACTTTCTCTGCAGAGTCCCAAAACAGGCGTTTTCAGCCCATTACCGGCATATGGAAGAAACAGCAGTAAGCACAGGGAAATATCTGCTTCTAAATCCAAAACGCAGCTATCTAACAGAACGGTTGTCAATGTGTGCACTCAACTTCCAGAGTTAAACCCGTGTGTGGATTCAGCAGTCTGCAGAGACTTTCTCTGCAGAGTCCCAAAACAGGCGTTTTCAGCCCATTACCGGCATATGGAAGAAACAGCAGTAAGCACAGGGAAATATCTGCTTCTAAATCCAAAATGCAGCTATCTAACAGAACGGTTGTCAATGTGTGCACTCAACTTCCAGAGTTAAACCCGTGTGTGGATTCAGCAGTCTGCAGAGACTTTCTCTGCAGAGTCCCAAAACAGGCGTTTTCAGCCCATTACCGGCATATGGAAGAAACAGCAGTAAGCACAGGGAAATATCTGCTTCTAAATCCAAAACGCAGCTATCTAACAGAACGGTTGTCAATGTGTGCACTCAACTTCCAGAGTTAAACCCGTGTGTGGATTCAGCAGTCTGCAGAGACTTTCTCTGCAGAGTCCCAAAACAGGCGTTTTCAGCCCATTACCGGCATAGGGAAGAAACAGCAGTAAGCACAGGGAAATATCTGCTTCTAAATCCAAAACGCAGCTATCTAACAGAACGGTTGTCAATGTGTGCACTCAACTTCCAGAGTTAAACCCGTGTGTGGATTCAGCAGTCTGCAGAGACTTTCTCTGCAGAGTCCCAAAACAGGCGTTTTCAGCCCATTACCGGCATATGGAAGAAACAGCAGTAAGCACAGGGAAATATCTGCTTCTAAATCCAAAACGCAGCTATCTAACAGAACGGTTGTCAATGTGTGCACTCAACTTCCAGAGTTAAACCCGTGTGTGGATTCAGCAGTCTGCAGAGACTTTCTCTGCAGAGTCCCAAAACAGGCGTTTTCAGCCCATTACCGGCATATGGAAGAAACAGCAGTAAGCACAGGGAAATATCTGCTTCTAAATCCAAAACGCAGCTATCTAACAGAACGGTTGTCAATGTGTGCACTCAACTTCCAGAGTTAAACCCGTGTGTGGATTCTGCAGTCTGCAGAGACTTTCTCTGCAGAGTCCCAAAACAGGCGTTTTCAGCCCATTACCGGCATATGGAAGAAACAGCAGTAAGCACAGGGAAATATCTGCTTCTAAATCCAAAACGCAGCTATCTAACAGAACGGTTGTCAATGTGTGCACTCAACTTCCAGAGTTAAACCCGTGTGTGGATTCGGCAGTCTGCAGAGACTTTCTCTGCAGAGTCCCAAAACAGGCGTTTTCAGCCCATTACCGGCATATGGAAGAAACAGCAGTAAGCACAGGGAAATATCTGCTTCTAAATCCAAAACGCAGCTATCTAACAGAACGGTTGTCAATGTGTGCACTCAACTTCCAGAGTTAAACCCGTGTGTGGATTCCGCAGTCTGCAGAGACTTTCTCTGCAGAGTCCCAAAACAGGCGTTTTCAGCCCATTACCGGCATATGGAAGAAACAGCAGTAAGCACAGGGAAATATCTGCTTCTAAATCCAAAACGCAGCTATCTAACAGAACGGTTGTCAATGTGTGCACTCAACTTCCGGAGTTAAACGCGTGTGTGGATTCAACAGTCTGCAGAGACTTTCTCTGCAGAGTCCCAAAACAGGCGTTTTCAGCCCATTACCGGCATATGGAAGAAACAGCAGTAAGCACAGGGAAATATCTGCTTCTAAATCCAAAACGCAGCTATCTAACAGAACGGTTGTCAATGTGTGCACTCAACTTCCAGAGTTAAACCCGTGTGTGGATTCAGCAGTCTGCAGAGACTTTCTCTGCAGAGTCCCAAAACAGGCGTTTTCAGCCCATTACCGGCATATGGAAGAAACAGCAGTAAGCACAGGGAAATATCTGCTTCTAAATCCAAAACGCAGCTATCTAACAGAACGGTTGTCAATGTGTGCACTCAACTTCCAGAGTTAAACCCGTGTGTGGATTCAGCAGTCTGCAGAGACTTTCTCTGCAGAGTCCCAAAACAGGCGTTTTCAGCCCATTACCGGCATATGGAAGAAACAGCAGTAAGCACAGGGAAATATCTGCTTCTAAATCCAAAACGCAGCTATCTAACAGAACGGTTGTCAATGTGTGCACTCAACTTCCAGAGTTAAACCCGTGTGTGGATTCAGCAGTCTGCAGAGACTTTCTCTGCAGAGTCCCAAAACAGGCGTTTTCAGCCCATTACCGGCATATGGAAGAAACAGCAGTAAGCACAGGGAAATATCTGCTTCTAAATCCAAAACGCAGCTATCTAACAGAACGGTTGTCAATGTGTGCACTCAACTTCCGGAGTTAAACCCGTGTGTGGATTCAGCAGTCTGCAGAGACTTTCTCTGCAGAGTCCCAAAACAGGCGTTTTCAGCCCATTACCGGCATATGGAAGAAACAGCAGTAAGCACAGGGAAATATCTGCTTCTAAATCCAAAACGCAGCTATCTAACAGAACGGTTGTCAATGTGTGCACTCAACTTCCAGAGTTAAACCCGTGTGTGGATTCAGCAGTCTGCAGAGACTTTCTCTGCAGAGTCCCAAAACAGGCGTTTTCAGCCCATTACCGGCATATGGAAGAAACAGCAGTAAGCACAGGGAAATATCTGCTTCTAAATCCAAAACGCAGCTATCTAACAGAACGGTTGTCAATGTGTGCACTCAACTTCCAGAGTTAAACCCGTGTGTGGATTCAGCAGTCTGCAGAGACTTTCTCTGCAGAGTCCCAAAACAGGCGTTTTCAGCCCATTACCGGCATAGGGAAGAAACAGCAGTAAGCACAGGGAAATATCTGCTTCTAAATCCAAAACGCAGCTATCTAACAGAACGGTTGTCAATGTGTGCACTCAACTTCCAGAGTTAAACCCGTGTGTGGATTCAGCAGTCTGCAGAGACTTTCTCTGCAGAGTCCCAAAACAGGCGTTTTCAGCCCATGACCGGCATAGGGAAGAAACAGCAGTAAGCACAGGGAAATATCTGCTTGTAAATCCAAAACGCAGCTATCTAACAGAACGGTTGTCAATGTGTGCACTCAACTTCCAGAGTTAAACCCGTGTGTGGATTCAGCAGTCTGCAGAGACTTTCTCTGCAGAGTCCCAAAACAGGCGTTTTCAGCCCATTACCGGCATATGGAAGAAACAGCAGTAAGCACAGGGAAATATCTGCTTCTAAATCCAAAACGCAGCTATCTAACAGAACGGTTGTCAATGTGTGCACTCAACTTCCAGAGTTAAACCCGTGTGTGGATTCAGCAGTCTGCAGAGACTTTCTCTGCAGAGTCCCAAAACAGGCGTTTTCAGCCCATTACCGGCATATGGAAGAAACAGCAGTAAGCACAGGGAAATATCTGCTTCTAAATCCAAAACGCAGCTATCTAACAGAACGGTTGTCAATGTGTGCACTCAACTTCCAGAGTTAAACCGGTGTGTGGATTCAGCAGTCTGCAAACACTTTCTCTGCAGAGTCCCAAAACAGGCGTTTTCAGCCCATTACCGGCATAGGGAAGAAACAGCAGTAAGCACAGGGAAATATCTGCTTCTAAATCCAAAACGCAGCTATCTAACAGAACGGTTGTCAATGTGTGCACTCAACTTCCAGAGTTAAACCCGTGTGTGGATTCGGCAGTCTGCAGAGACTTTCTCTGCAGAGTCCCAAAACAGGCGTTTTCAGCCCATTACCGGCATATGGAAGAAACAGCAGTAAGCACAGGGAAATATCTGCTTCTAAATCCAAAACGCAGCTATCTAACAGAACGGTTGTCAATGTGTGCACTCAACTTCCAGAGTTAAACCCGTGTGTGGATTCAGCAGTCTGCAGAGACTTTCTCTGCAGAGTCCCAAAACAGGCGTTTTCAGCCCATTACCGGCATATGGAAGAAACAGCAGTAAGCACAGGGAAATATCTGCTTGTAAATCCAAAACGCAGCTATCTAACAGAACGGTTGTCAATGTGTGCACTCAACTTCCAGAGTTAAACCCGTGTGTGGATTCAGCAGTCTGCAGAGACTTTCTCTGCAGAGTCCCAAAACAGGCGTTTTCAGCCCATTACCGGCATATGGAAGAAACAGCAGTAAGCACAGGGAAATATCTGCTTCTAAATCCAAAACGCAGCTATCTAACAGAACGGTTGTCAATGTGTGCACTCAACTTCCAGAGTTAAACCCGTGTGTGGATTCAGCAGTCTGCAGAGACTTTCTCTGCAGAGTCCCAAAACAGGCGTTTTCAGCCCATTACCGGCATATGGAAGAAACAGCAGTAAGCACAGGGAAATATCTGCTTCTAAATCCAAAACGCAGCTATCTAACAGAACGGTTGTCAATGTGTGCACTCAACTTCCAGAGTTAAACCCGTGTGTGGATTCAGCAGTCTGCAGAGACTTTCTCTGCAGAGTCCCAAAACAGGCGTTTTCAGCCCATTACCGGCATATGGAAGAAACAGCAGTAAGCACAGGGAAATATCTGCTTCTAAATCCAAAACGCAGCTATCTAACAGAACGGTTGTCAATGTGTGCACTCAACTTCCAGAGTTAAACCCGTGTGTGGATTCAGCAGTCTGCAGAGACTTTCTCTGCAGAGTCCCAAAACAGGCGTTTTCAGCCCATTACCGGCATATGGAAGAAACAGCAGTAAGCACAGGGAAATATCTGCTTCTAAATCCAAAACGCAGCTATCTAACAGAACGGTTGTCAATGTGTGCACTCAACTTCCAGAGTTAAACCCGTGTGTGGATTCAGCAGTCTGCAGAGACTTTCTCTGCAGAGTCCCAAAACAGGCGTTTTCAGCCCATTACCGGCATATGGAAGAAACAGCAGTAAGCACAGGGAAATATCTGCTTCTAAATCCAAAACGCAGCTATCTAACAGAACGGTTGTCAATGTGTGCACTCAACTTCCAGAGTTAAACCCGTGTGTGGATTCAGCAGTCTGCAGAGACTTTCTCTGCAGAGTCCCAAAACAGGCGTTTTCAGCCCATTACCGGCATATGGAAGAAACAGCAGTAAGCACAGGGAAATATCTGCTTCTAAATCCAAAACGCAGCTATCTAACAGAACGGTTGTCAATGTGTGCACTCAACTTCCAGAGTTAAACCCGTGTGTGGATTCAGCAGTCTGCAGAGACTTTCTCTGCAGAGTCCCAAAACAGGCGTTTTCAGCCCATTACCGGCATATGGAAGAAACAGCAGTAAGCACAGGGAAATATCTGCTTCTAAATCCAAAACGCAGCTATCTAACAGAACGGTTGTCAATGTGTGCACTCAACTTCCAGAGTTAAACCCGTGTGTGGATTCAGCAGTCTGCAGAGACTTTCTCTGCAGAGTCCCAAAACAGGCGTTTTCAGCCCATTACCGGCATAGGGAAGAAACAGCAGTAAGCACAGGGAAATATCTGCTTCTAAATCCAAAACGCAGCTATCTAACAGAACGGTTTTCAATGTGTGCACTCAACTTCCAGAGTTAAACCCGTGTGTGGATTCGGCAGTCTGCAGAGACTTTCTCTGCAGAGTCCCAAAACAGGCGTTTTCAGCCCATTACCGGCATATGGAAGAAACAGCAGTAAGCACAGGGAAATATCTGCTTCTAAATCCAAAACGCAGCTATCTAACAGAACGGTTGTCAATGTGTGCACTCAACTTCCAGAGTTAAACCCGTGTGTGGATTCAGCAGTCTGCAGAGACTTTCTCTGCAGAGTCCCAAAACAGGCGTTTTCAGCCCTTTACCGGCATATGGAAGAAACAGCAGTAAGCACACGGAAATATCTGCTTCTAAATCCAAAACGCAGCTATCTAACAGAACGGTTGTCAATGTGTGCACTCAACTTCCAGAGTTAAACCCGTGTGTGGATTCAGCAGTCTTCAGAGACTTTCTCTGCAGAGTCCCAAAACAGGCGTTTTCAGCCCATTACCGGCATATGGAAGAAACAGCAGTAAGCACAGGGAAATATCTGCTTCTAAATCCAAAACGCAGCTATCTAACAGAACGGTTGTCAATGTGTGCACTCAACTTCCAGAGTTAAACCCGTGTGTGGATTCAGCAGTCTGCAGAGACTTTCTCTGCAGAGTCCCAAAACAGGCGTTTTCAGCCCATTACCGGCATATGGAAGAAACAGCAGTAAGCACAGGGAAATATCTGCTTCTAAATCCAAAACGCAGCTATCTAACAGAACGGTTGTCAATGTGTGCACTCAACTTCCAGAGTTAAACCCGTGTGTGGATTCAGCAGTCTGCAGAGACTTTCTCTGCAGAGTCCCAAAACAGGCGTTTTCAGCCCATTACCGGCATATGGAAGAAACAGCAGTAAGCACAGGGAAATATCTGCTTCTAAATCCAAAACGCAGCAATCTAACAGAACGGTTGTCAATGTGTGCACTCAACTTCCAGAGTTAAACCCGTGTGTGGATTCAGCAGTCTGCAGAGACTTTCTCTGCAGAGTCCCAAAACAGGCGTTTTCAGCCCATTACCGGCATATGGAAGAAACAGCAGTAAGCACAGGGAAATATCTGCTTCTAAATCCAAAACGCAGCTATCTAACAGAACGGTTGTCAATGTGTGCACTCAACTTCCAGAGTTAAACCCGTGTGTGGATTCAGCAGTCTGCAGAGACTTTCTCTGCAGAGTCCCAAAACAGGCGTTTTCAGCCCATTACCGGCCTATGGAAGAAACAGCAGTAAGCACAGGGAAATATCTGCTTCTAAATCCAAAACGCAGCTATCTAACAGAACGGTTGTCAATGTGTGCACTCAACTTCCAGAGTTAAACCCGTGTGTGGATTCAGCAGTCTGCAGAGACTTTCTCTGCAGAGTCCCAAAACAGGCGTTTTCAGCCCATTACCGGCATATGGAAGAAACAGCAGTAAGCACAGGGAAATATCTGCTTCTAAATCCAAAACGCAGCTATCTAACAGAACGGTTGTCAATGTGTGCACTCAACTTCCAGAGTTAAACCCGTGTGTGGATTCAGCAGTCTGCAGAGACTTTCTCTGCAGAGTCCCAAAACAGGCGTTTTCAGCCCATTACCGGCATATGGAAGAAACAGCAGTAAGCACAGGGAAATATCTGCTTCTAAATCCAAAACGCAGCTATCTAACAGAACGGTTGTCAATGTGTGCACTCAATTTCCAGAGTTAAACCCGTGTGTGGATTCAGCAGTCTGCAGAGACTTTCTCTGCAGAGTCCCAAAACAGGCGTTTTCAGCCCATTACCGGCATATGGAAGAAACAGCAGTAAGCACAGGGAAATATCTGCTTCTAAATCCAAAACGCAGCTATCTAACAGAACGGTTGTCAATGTGTGCACTCAACTTCCAGAGTTAAACCCGTGTGTGGATTCAGCAGTCTGCAGAGACTTTCTCTGCAGAGTCCCAAAACAGGCGTTTTCAGCCCATTACCGGCATAGGGAAGAAACAGCAGTAAGCACAGGGAAATATCTGCTTCTAAATCCAAAACGCAGCTATCTAACAGAACGGTTTTCAATGTGTGCACTCAACTTCCAGAGTTAAACCCGTGTGTGGATTCGGCAGTCTGCAGAGACTTTCTCTGCAGAGTCCCAAAACAGGCGTTTTCAGCCCATTACCGGCATATGGAAGAAACAGCAGTAAGCACAGGGAAATATCTGCTTCTAAATCCAAAACGCAGCTATCTAACAGAACGGTTGTCAATGTGTGCACTCAACTTCCAGAATTAAACCCGTGTGTGGATTCAGCAGTCTGCAGAGACTTTCTCTGCAGAGTCCCAAAACAGGCGTTTTCAGCCCATTACCGGCATATGGAAGAAACAGCAGTAAGCACAGGGAAATATCTGCTTCTAAATCCAAAACGCAGCTATCTAACAGAACGGTTGTCAATGTGTGCACTCAACTTCCAGAGTTAAACCCGTGTGTGGATTCAGCAGTCTTCAGAGACTTTCTCTGCAGAGTCCCAAAACAGGCGTTTTCAGCCCATTACCGGCATATGGAAGAAACAGCAGTAAGCACAGGGAAATATCTGCTTCTAAATCCAAAACGCAGCTATCTAACAGAACGGTTGTCAATGTGTGCACTCAACTTCCAGAGTTAAACCCGTGTGTGGATTCAGCAGTCTGCAGAGACTTTCTCTGCAGAGTCCCAAAACAGGCGTTTTCAGCCCATTACCGGCATATGGAAGAAACAGCAGTAAGCACAGGGAAATATCTGCTTCTAAATCCAAAACGCAGCTATCTAACAGAACGGTTGTCAATGTGTGCACTCAACTTCCAGAGTTAAACCCGTGTGTGGATTCAGCAGTCTGCAGAGACTTTCTCTGCAGAGTCCCAAAACAGGCGTTTTCAGCCCATTACCGGCATATGGAAGAAACAGCAGTAAGCACAGGGAAATATCTGCTTCTAAATCCAAAACGCAGCAATCTAACAGAACGGTTGTCAATGTGTGCACTCAACTTCCAGAGTTAAACCCGTGTGTGGATTCAGCAGTCTGCAGAGACTTTCTCTGCAGAGTCCCAAAACAGGCGTTTTCAGCCCATTACCGGCATATGGAAGAAACAGCAGTAAGCACAGGGAAATATCTGCTTCTAAATCCAAAACGCAGCTATCTAACAGAACGGTTGTCAATGTGTGCACTCAACTTCCAGAGTTAAACCCGTGTGTGGATTCAGCAGTCTGCAGAGACTTTCTCTGCAGAGTCCCAAAACAGGCGTTTTCAGCCCATTACCGGCCTATGGAAGAAACAGCAGTAAGCACAGGGAAATATCTGCTTCTAAATCCAAAATGCAGCTATCTAACAGAACGGTTGTCAATGTGTGCACTCAACTTCCAGAGTTAAACCCGTGTGTGGATTCAGCAGTCTGCAGAGACTTTCTCTGCAGAGTCCCAAAACAGGCGTTTTCAGCCCATTACCGGCATATGGAAGAAACAGCAGTAAGCACAGGGAAATATCTGCTTCTAAATCCAAAACGCAGCTATCTAACAGAACGGTTGTCAATGTGTGCACTCAACTTCCAGAGTTAAACCCGTGTGTGGATTCAGCAGTCTGCAGAGACTTTCTCTGCAGAGTCCCAAAACAGGCGTTTTCAGCCCATTACCGGCATATGGAAGAAACAGCAGTAAGCACAGGGAAATATCTGCTTCTAAATCCAAAACGCAGCTATCTAACCGAACGGTTGTCAATGTGTGCACTCAATTTCCAGAGTTAAACCCGTGTGTGGATTCAGCAGTCTGCAGAGACTTTCTCTGCAGAGTCCCAAAACAGGCGTTTTCAGCCCATTACCGGCATATGGAAGAAACAGCAGTAAGCACAGGGAAATATCTGCTTCTAAATCCAAAATGCAGCTATTTAACAGAACGGTTGTCAATGTGTGCACTCAACTTCCAGAGTTAAACCCGTGTGTGGATTCAGCAGTCTGCAGAGACTTTCTCTGCAGAGTCCCAAAACAGGCGTTTTCAGCCCATTACCGGCATATGGAAGAAACAGCAGTAAGCACAGGGAAATATCTGCTTCTAAATCCAAAACGCAGCTATCTAACAGAACGGTTGTCAATGTGTGCACTCAACTTCCAGAGTTAAACCCGTGTGTGGATTCAGCAGTCTGCAGAGACTTTCTCTGCAGAGTCCCAAAACAGGCGTTTTCAGCCCATTACCGGCATATGGAAGAAACAGCAGTAAGCACAGGGAAATATCTGCTTCTAAATCCAAAACGCAGCTATCTAACAGAACGGTTGTCAATGTGTGCACTCAACTTCCAGAGTTAAACCCGTGTGTGGATTCAGCAGTCTGCAGAGACTTTCTCTGCAGAGTCCCAAAACAGGCGTTTTCAGCCCATTACCGGCATATGGAAGAAACAGCAGTAAGCACAGGGAAATATCTGCTTCTAAATCCAAAACGCAGCTATCTAACAGAACGGTTGTCAATGTGTGCACTCAACTTCCAGAGTTAAACCCGTGTGTGGATTCAGCAGTCTGCAGAGACTTTCTCTGCAGAGTCCCAAAACAGGCGTTTTCAGCCCATTACCGGCCTATGGAAGAAACAGCAGTAAGCACAGGGAAATATCTGCTTCTAAATCCAAAACGCAGCTATCTAACAGAACGGTTGTCAATGTGTGCACTCAACTTCCAGAGTTAAACCCGTGTGTGGATTCAGCAGTCTGCAGAGACTTTCTCTGCAGAGTCCCAAAACAGGCGTTTTCAGCCCATTACCGGCCTATGGAAGAAACAGCAGTAAGCACAGGGAAATATCTGCTTCTAAATCCAAAACGCAGCTATCTAACAGAACGGTTGTCAATGTGTGCACTCAACTTCCAGAGTTAAACCCGTGTGTGGATTCGGCAGTCTGCAGAGACTTTCTCTGCAGAGTCCCAAAACAGGCGTTTTCAGCCCATTACCGGCATATGGAAGAAACAGCAGTAAGCACAGGGAAATATCTGCTTCTAAATCCAAAACGCAGCTATCTAACAGAACGGTTGTCAATGTGTGCACTCAACTTCCAGAGTTAAACCCGTGTGTGGATTCAGCAGTCTGCAGAGACTTTCTCTGCAGAGTCCCAAAACAGGCGTTTTCAGCCCATTACCGGCATATGGAAGAAACAGCAGTAAGCACAGGGAAATATCTGCTTCTAAATCCAAAACGCAGCTATCTAACAGAACGGTTGTCAATGTCTGCACTCAATTTCCAGAGTTAAACCCGTGTGTGGATTCAGCAGTCTGCAGAGACTTTCTCTGCAGAGTCCCAAAACAGGCGTTTTCAGCCCATTACCGGCATATGGAAGAAACAGCAGTAAGCACAGGGAAATATCTGCTTCTAAATCCAAAATGCAGCTATCTAACAGAACGGTTGTCAATGTGTGCACTCAACTTCCAGAGTTAAACCCGTGTGTGGATTCAGCAGTCTGCAGAGACTTTCTCTGCAGAGTCCCAAAACAGGCGTTTTCAGCCCATTACAGGCATATGGAAGAAACAGCAGTAAGCACAGGGAAATATCTGCTTCTAAATCCAAAACGCAGCAATCTAACAGAACGGTTGTCAATGTGTGCACTCAACTTCCAGAGTTAAACCCGTGTGTGGATTCAGCAGTCTGCAGAGACTTTCTCTGCAGAGTCCCAAAACAGGCGTTTTCAGCCCATTACCGGCATATGGAAGAAACAGCAGTAAGCACAGGGAAATATCTGCTTCTAAATCCAAAACGCAGCTATCTAACAGAACGGTTGTCAATGTGTGCACTCAACTTCCAGAGTTAAACCCGTGTGTGGATTCAGCAGTCTGCAGAGACTTTCTCTGCAGAGTCCCAAAACAGGCGTTTTCAGCCCATTACCGGCCTATGGAAGAAACAGCAGTAAGCACAGGGAAATATCTGCTTCTAAATCCAAAATGCAGCTATCTAACAGAACGGTTGTCAATGTGTGCACTCAACTTCCAGAGTTAAACCCGTGTGTGGATTCAGCAGTCTGCAGAGACTTTCTCTGCAGAGTCCCAAAACAGGCGTTTTCAGCCCATTACCGGCATATGGAAGAAACAGCAGTAAGCACAGGGAAATATCTGCTTCTAAATCCAAAACGCAGCTATCTAACAGAACGATTGTCAATGTGTGCACTCAACTTCCAGAGTTAAACCCGTGTGTGGATTCAGCAGTCTGCAGAGACTTTCTCTGCAGAGTCCCAAAACAGGCGTTTTCAGCCCATTACCGGCATATGGAAGAAACAGCAGTAAGCACAGGGAAATATCTGCTTCTAAATCCAAAACGCAGCTATCTAACAGAACGGTTGTCAATGTGTGCACTCAATTTCCAGAGTTAAACCCGTGTGTGGATTCAGCAGTCTGCAGAGACTTTCTCTGCAGAGTCCCAAAACAGGCGTTTTCAGCCCATTACCGGCATATGGAAGAAACAGCAGTAAGCACAGGGAAATATCTGCTTCTAAATCCAAAATGCAGCTATTTAACAGAACGGTTGTCAATGTGTGCACTCAACTTCCAGAGTTAAACCCGTGTGTGGATTCAGCAGTCTGCAGAGACTTTCTCTGCAGAGTCCCAAAACAGGCGTTTTCAGCCCATTACCGGCATATGGAAGAAACAGCAGTAAGCACAGGGAAATATCTGCTTCTAAATCCAAAACGCAGCTATCTAACAGAACGGTTGTCAATGTGTGCACTCAACTTCCAGAGTTAAACCCGTGTGTGGATTCAGCAGTCTGCAGAGACTTTCTCTGCAGAGTCCCAAAACAGGCGTTTTCAGCCCATTACCGGCATATGGAAGAAACAGCAGTAAGCACAGGGAAATATCTGCTTCTAAATCCAAAACGCAGCTATCTAACAGAACGGTTGTCAATGTGTGCACTCAACTTCCAGAGTTAAACCCGTGTGTGGATTCAGCAGTCTGCAGAGACTTTCTCTGCAGAGTCCCAAAACAGGCGTTTTCAGCCCATTACCGGCATATGGAAGAAACAGCAGTAAGCACAGGGAAATATCTGCTTCTAAATCCAAAACGCAGCTATCTAACAGAACGGTTGTCAATGTGTGCACTCAACTTCCAGAGTTAAACCCGTGTGTGGATTCAGCAGTCTGCAGAGACTTTCTCTGCAGAGTCCCAAAACAGGCGTTTTCAGCCCATTACCGGCATATGGAAGAAACAGCAGTAAGCACAGGGAAATATCTGCTTCTAAATCCAAAACGCAGCTATCTAACAGAACGGTTGTCAATGTGTGCACTCAACTTCCAGAGTTAAACCCGTGTGTGGATTCAGCAGTCTGCAGAGACTTTCTCTGCAGAGTCCCAAAACAGGCGTTTTCAGCCCATTACCGGCATATGGAAGAAACAGCAGTAAGCACAGGGAAATATCTGCTTCTAAATCCAAAACGCAGCAATCTAACAGAACGGTTGTCAATGTGTGCACTCAACTTCCAGAGTTAAACCCGTGTGTGGATTCAGCAGTCTGCAGAGACTTTCTCTGCAGAGTCCCAAAACAGGCGTTTTCAGCCCATTACCGGCCTATGGAAGAAACAGCAGTAAGCACAGGGAAATATCTGCTTCTAAATCCAAAACGCAGCTATCTAACAGAACGGTTGTCAATGTGTGCACTCAACTTCCAGAGTTAAACCCGTGTGTGGATTCAGCAGTCTGCAGAGACTTTCTCTGCAGAGTCCCAAAACAGGCGTTTTCAGCCCATTACCGGCCTATGGAAGAAACAGCAGTAAGCACAGGGAAATATCTGCTTCTAAATCCAAAACGCAGCTATCTAACAGAACGGTTGTCAATGTGTGCACTCAACTTCCAGAGTTAAACCCGTGTGTGGATTCAGCAGTCTGCAGAGACTTTCTCTGCAGAGTCCCAAAACAGGCGTTTTCAGCCCATTACCGGCATATGGAAGAAACAGCAGTAAGCACAGGGAAATATCTGCTTCTAAATCCAAAACGCAGCTATCTAACAGAACGGTTGTCAATGTGTGCACTCAACTTCCAGAGTTAAACCCGTGTGTGGATTCAGCAGTCTGCAGAGACTTTCTCTGCAGAGTCCCAAAACAGGCGTTTTCAGCCCATTACCGGCATATGGAAGAAACAGCAGTAAGCACAGGGAAATATCTGCTTCTAAATCCAAAACGCAGCTATCTAACAGAACGGTTGTCAATGTGTGCACTCAATTTCCAGAGTTAAACCCGTGTGTGGATTCAGCAGTCTGCAGAGACTTTCTCTGCAGAGTCCCAAAACAGGCGTTTTCAGCCCATTACCGGCATATGGAAGAAACAGCAGTAAGCACAGGGAAATATCTGCTTCTAAATCCAAAATGCAGCTATCTAACAGAACGGTTGTCAATGTGTGCACTCAACTTCCAGAGTTAAACCCGTGTGTGGATTCAGCAGTCTGCAGAGACTTTCTCTGCAGAGTCCCAAAACAGACGTTTTCAGCCCATTACAGGCATATGGAAGAAACAGCAGTAAGCACAGGGAAATATCTGCTTCTAAATCCAAAACGCAGCTATCTAACAGAACGGTTGTCAATGTGTGCACTCAACTTCCAGAGTTAAACCCGTGTGTGGATTCAGCAGTCTGCAGAGACTTTCTCTGCAGAGTCCCAAAACAGGCGTTTTCAGCCCATTACCGGCATATGGAAGAAACAGCAGTAAGCACAGGGAAATATCTGCTTCTAAATCCAAAACGCAGCTATCTAACAGAACGGTTGTCAATGTGTGCACTCAACTTCCAGAGTTAAACCCGTGTGTGGATTCAGCAGTCTTCAGAGACTTTCTCTGCAGAGTCCCAAAACAGGCGTTTTCAGCCCATTACCGGCATATGGAAGAAACAGCAGTAAGCACAGGGAAATATCTGCTTCTAAATCCAAAACGCAGCTATCTAACAGAACGGTTGTCAATGTGTGCACTCAACTTCCAGAGTTAAACCCGTGTGTGGATTCAGCAGTCTGCAGAGACTTTCTCTGCAGAGTCCCAAAACAGGCGTTTTCAGCCCATTACCGGCATATGGAAGAAACAGCAGTAAGCACAGGGAAATATCTGCTTCTAAATCCAAAACGCAGCTATCTAACAGAACGGTTGTCAGTGTGTGCACTCAACTTCCAGAGTTAAACCCGTGTGTGGATTCAGCAGTCTGCAGAGACTTTCTCTGCAGAGTCCCAAAACAGGCGTTTTCAGCCCATTACCGGCATATGGAAGAAACAGCAGTAAGCACAGGGAAATATCTGCTTCTAAATCCAAAACGCAGCAATCTAACAGAACGGTTGTCAATGTGTGCACTCAACTTCCAGAGTTAAACCCGTGTGTGGATTCAGCAGTCTGCAGAGACTTTCTCTGCAGAGTCCCAAAACAGGCGTTTTCAGCCCATTACCGGCCTATGGAAGAAACAGCAGTAAGCACAGGGAAATATCTGCTTCTAAATCCAAAACGCAGCTATCTAACAGAACGGTTGTCAATGTGTGCACTCAACTTCCAGAGTTAAACCCGTGTGTGGATTCAGCAGTCTGCAGAGACTTTCTCTGCAGATTCCCAAAACAGGCGTTTTCAGCCCATTACCGGCCTATGGAAGAAACAGCAGTAAGCACAGGGAAATATCTGCTTCTAAATCCAAAACGCAGCTATCTAACAGAACGGTTGTCAATGTGTGCACTCAACTTCCAGAGTTAAACCCGTGTGTGGATTCAGCAGTCTGCAGAGACTTTCTCTGCAGAGTCCCAAAACAGGCGTTTTCAGCCCATTACCGGCATATGGAAGAAACAGCAGTAAGCACAGGGAAATATCTGCTTCTAAATCCAAAACGCAGCTATCTAACAGAACGGTTGTCAATGTGTGCACTCAATTTCCAGAGTTAAACCCGTGTGTGGATTCAGCAGTCTGCAGAGACTTTCTCTGCAGAGTCCCAAAACAGGCGTTTTCAGCCCATTACCGGCATATGGAAGAAACAGCAGTAAGCACAGGGAAATATCTGCTTCTAAATCCAAAATGCAGCTATCTAACAGAACGGTTGTCAATGTGTGCACTCAACTTCCAGAGTTAAACCCGTGTGTGGATTCAGCAGTCTGCAGAGACTTTCTCTGCAGAGTCCCAAAACAGGCGTTTTCAGCCCATTACCGGCATATGGAAGAAACAGCAGTAAGCACAGGGAAATATCTGCTTCTAAATCCAAAACGAAGCTATCTAACAGAACGGTTGTCAATGTGTGCACTCAACTTCCAGAGTTAAACCCGTGTGTGGATTCAGCAGTCTGCAGAGACTTTCTCTGCAGAGTCCCAAAACAGGCGTTTTCAGCCCATTACCGGCATATGGAAGAAACAGCAGTAAGCACAGGGAAATATCTGCTTCTAAATCCAAAACGCAGCTATCTAACAGAACGGTTGTCAATGTGTGCACTCAACTTCCAGAGTTAAACCCGTGTGTGGATTCAGCAGTCTGCAGAGACTTTCTCTGCAGAGTCCCAAAACAGGCGTTTTCAGCCCATTACCGGCATATGGAAGAAACAGCAGTAAGCACAGGGAAATATCTGCTTCTAAATCCAAAACGCAGCTATCTAACAGAACGGTTGTCAGTGTGTGCACTCAACTTCCAGAGTTAAACCCGTGTGTGGATTCAGCAGTCTGCAGAGACTTTCTCTGCAGAGTCCCAAAACAGGCGTTTTCAGCCCATTACCGGCATATGGAAGAAACAGCAGTAAGCACAGGGAAATATCTGCTTCTAAATCCAAAACGCAGCTATCTAACAGAACGGTTGTCAGTGTGTGCACTCAACTTCCAGAGTTAAACCCGTGTGTGGATTCAGCAGTCTGCAGAGACTTTCTCTGCAGAGTCCCAAAACAGGCGTTTTCAGCCCATTACCGGCATATGGAAGAAACAGCAGTAAGCACAGGGAAATATCTGCTTCTAAATCCAAAACGCAGCTATCTAACAGAACGGTTGTCAATGTGTGCACTCAACTTCCAGAGTTAAACCCGTGTGTGGATTCAGCAGTCTGCAGAGACTTTCTCTGCAGAGTCCCAAAACAGGCGTTTTCAGCCCATTACCGGCATATGGAAGAAACAGCAGTAAGCACAGGGAAATATCTGCTTGTAAATCCAAAACGCAGCTATCTAACAGAACGGTTGTCAATGTGTGCACTCAACTTCCAGAGTTAAACCCGTGTGTGGATTCAGCAGTCTGCAGAGACTTTCTCTGCAGAGTCCCAAAACAGGCGTTTTCAGCCCATTACCGGCATATGGAAGAAACAGCAGTAAGCACAGGGAAATATCTGCTTCTAAATCCAAAACGCAGCTATCTAACAGAACGGTTGTCAATGTGTGCACTCAACTTCCAGAGTTAAACCCGTGTGTGGATTCAGCAGTCTGCAGAGACTTTCTCTGCAGAGTCCCAAAACAGGCGTTTTCAGCCCATTACCGGCATATGGAAGAAACAGCAGTAAGCACAGGGAAATATCTGCTTCTAAATCCAAAACGCAGCTATCTAACAGAACGGTTGTCAATGTGTGCACTCAACTTCCAGAGTTAAACCCGTGTGTGGATTCAGCAGTCTGCAGAGACTTTCTCTGCAGAGTCCCAAAACAGGCGTTTTCAGCCCATTACCGGCATATGGAAGAAACAGCAGTAAGCACAGGGAAATATCTGCTTCTAAATCCAAAACGCAGCTATCTAACAGAACGGTTGTCAATGTGTGCACTCAACTTCCAGAGTTAAACCCGTGTGTGGATTCAGCAGTCTGCAGAGACTTTCTCTGCAGAGTCCCAAAACAGGCGTTTTCAGCCCATTACCGGCATATGGAAGAAACAGCAGTAAGCACAGGGAAATATCTGCTTCTAAATCCAAAACGCAGCTATCTAACAGAACGGTTGTCAATGTGTGCACTCAACTTCCAGAGTTAAACCCGTGTGTGGATTCAGCAGTCTGCAGAGACTTTCTCTGCAGAGTCCCAAAACAGGCGTTTTCAGCCCATTACCGGCATATGGAAGAAACAGCAGTAAGCACAGGGAAATATCTGCTTCTAAATCCAAAACGCAGCTATCTAACAGAACGGTTGTCAATGTGTGCACTCAACTTCCAGAGTTAAACCCGTGTGTGGATTCAGCAGTCTGCAGAGACTTTCTCTGCAGAGTCCCAAAACAGGCGTTTTCAGCCCATTACCGGCATATGGAAGAAACAGCAGTAAGCACAGGGAAATATCTGCTTCTAAATCCAAAACGCAGCTATCTAACAGAACGGTTGTCAATGTGTGCACTCAACTTCCAGAGTTAAACCCGTGTGTGGATTCAGCAGTCTTCAGAGACTTTCTCTGCAGAGTCCCAAAACAGGCGTTTTCAGCCCATTACCGGCATATGGAAGAAACAGCAGTAAGCACAGGGAAATATCTGCTTCTAAATCCAAAACGCAGCTATCTAACAGAACGGTTGTCAATGTGTGCACTCAACTTCCAGAGTTAAACCCGTGTGTGGATTCAGCAGTCTGCAGAGACTTTCTCTGCAGAGTCCCAAAACAGGCGTTTTCAGCCCATTACCGGCATATGGAAGAAACAGCAGTAAGCACAGGGAAATATCTGCTTCTAAATCCAAAACGCAGCTATCTAACAGAACGGTTGTCAGTGTGTGCACTCAACTTCCAGAGTTAAACCCGTGTGTGGATTCAGCAGTCTGCAGAGACTTTCTCTGCAGAGTCCCAAAACAGGCGTTTTCAGCCCATTACCGGCATATGGAAGAAACAGCAGTAAGCACAGGGAAATATCTGCTTCTAAATCCAAAACGCAGCAATCTAACAGAACGGTTGTCAATGTGTGCACTCAACTTCCAGAGTTAAACCCGTGTGTGGATTCAGCAGTCTGCAGAGACTTTCTCTGCAGAGTCCCAAAACAGGCGTTTTCAGCCCATTACCGGCATATGGAAGAAACAGCAGTAAGCACAGGGAAATATCTGCTTCTAAATCCAAAACGCAGCTATCTAACAGAACGGTTGTCAATGTGTGCACTCAACTTCCAGAGTTAAACCCGTGTGTGGATTCAGCAGTCTGCAGAGACTTTCTCTGCAGATTCCCAAAACAGGCGTTTTCAGCCCATTACCGGCCTATGGAAGAAACAGCAGTAAGCACAGGGAAATATCTGCTTCTAAATCCAAAACGCAGCTATCTAACAGAACGGTTGTCAATGTGTGCACTCAACTTCCAGAGTTAAACCCGTGTGTGGATTCAGCAGTCTGCAGAGACTTTCTCTGCAGAGTCCCAAAACAGGCGTTTTCAGCCCATTACCGGCATATGGAAGAAACAGCAGTAAGCACAGGGAAATATCTGCTTCTAAATCCAAAACGCAGCTATCTAACAGAACGGTTGTCAATGTGTGCACTCAATTTCCAGAGTTAAACCCGTGTGTGGATTCAGCAGTCTGCAGAGACTTTCTCTGCAGAGTCCCAAAACAGGCGTTTTCAGCCCATTACCGGCATATGGAAGAAACAGCAGTAAGCACAGGGAAATATCTGCTTCTAAATCCAAAATGCAGCTATCTAACAGAACGGTTGTCAATGTGTGCACTCAACTTCCAGAGTTAAACCCGTGTGTGGATTCAGCAGTCTGCAGAGACTTTCTCTGCAGAGTCCCAAAACAGGCGTTTTCAGCCCATTACCGGCATATGGAAGAAACAGCAGTAAGCACAGGGAAATATCTGCTTCTAAATCCAAAACGAAGCTATCTAACAGAACGGTTGTCAATGTGTGCACTCAACTTCCAGAGTTAAACCCGTGTGTGGATTCAGCAGTCTGCAGAGACTTTCTCTGCAGAGTCCCAAAACAGGCGTTTTCAGCCCATTACCGGCATATGGAAGAAACAGCAGTAAGCACAGGGAAATATCTGCTTCTAAATCCAAAACGCAGCTATCTAACAGAACGGTTGTCAATGTGTGCACTCAACTTCCAGAGTTAAACCCGTGTGTGGATTCAGCAGTCTGCAGAGACTTTCTCTGCAGAGTCCCAAAACAGGCGTTTTCAGCCCATTACCGGCATATGGAAGAAACAGCAGTAAGCACAGGGAAATATCTGCTTCTAAATCCAAAACGCAGCTATCTAACAGAACGGTTGTCAGTGTGTGCACTCAACTTCCAGAGTTAAACCCGTGTGTGGATTCAGCAGTCTGCAGAGACTTTCTCTGCAGAGTCCCAAAACAGGCGTTTTCAGCCCATTACCGGCATATGGAAGAAACAGCAGTAAGCACAGGGAAATATCTGCTTCTAAATCCAAAACGCAGCTATCTAACAGAACGGTTGTCAGTGTGTGCACTCAACTTCCAGAGTTAAACCCGTGTGTGGATTCAGCAGTCTGCAGAGACTTTCTCTGCAGAGTCCCAAAACAGGCGTTTTCAGCCCATTACCGGCATAGGGAAGAAACAGCAGTAAGCACAGGGAAATATCTGCTTCTAAATCCAAAACGCAGCTATCTAACAGAACGGTTGTCAATGTGTGCACTCAACTTCCAGAGTTAAACCCGTGTGTGGATTCAGCAGTCTGCAGAGACTTTCTCTGCAGAGTCCCAAAACAGGCGTTTTCAGCCCATTACCGGCATAGGGAAGAAACAGCAGTAAGCACAGGGAAATATCTGCTTCTAAATCCAAAACGCAGCTATCTAACAGAACGGTTTTCAATGTGTGCACTCAACTTCCAGAGTTAAACCCGTGTGTGGATTCGGCAGTCTGCAGAGACTTTCTCTGCAGAGTCCCAAAACAGGCGATTTCAGCCCATTACCGGCATAAGGAAGAAACAGCAGTAAGCACAGGGAAATATCTGCTTCTAAATCCAAAACGCAGCTATCTAACAGAACGGTTGTCAATGTGTGCACTCAACTTCCAGAGTTAAACCCGTGTGTGGATTCAGCAGTCTGCAGAGACTTTCTCTGCAGAGTCCCAAAACAGGCGTTTTCAGCCCATTACCGGCATATGGAAGAAACAGCAGTAAGCACAGGGAAATATCTGCTTCTAAATCCAAAACGCAGCTATCTAACAGAACGGTTGTCAATGTGTGCACTCAACTTCCAGAGTTAAACCCGTGTGTGGATTCAGCAGTCTTCAGAGACTTTCTCTGCAGAGTCCCAAAACAGTCGTTTTCAGCCCATTACCGGCATATGGAAGAAACAGCAGTAAGCACAGGGAAATATCTGCTTCTAAATCCAAAACGCAGCTATCTAACAGAACGGTTGTCAATGTGTGCACTCAACTTCCAGAGTTAAACCCGTGTGTGGATTCGGCAGTCTGCAGAGACTTTCTCTGCAGAGTCCCAAAACAGGCGTTTTCAGCCCATTACCGGCATATGGAAGAAACAGCAGTAAGCACAGGGAAATATCTGCTTCTAAATCCAAAACGCAGCAATCTAACAGAACGGTTGTCAATGTGTGCACTCAACTTCCAGAGTTCAACCCGTGTGTGGATTCAGCAGTCTGCAGAGACTTTCTCTGCAGAGTCCCAAAACAGGCGTTTTCAGCCCATTACCGGCCTATGGAAGAAACAGCAGTAAGCACAGGGAAATATCTGCTTCTAAATCCAAAACGCAGCTATCTAACAGAACGGTTGTCAATGTGTGCACTCAACTTCCAGAGTTAAACCCGTGTGTGGATTCAGCAGTCTGCAGAGACTTTCTCTGCAGAGTCCCAAAACAGGCGTTTTCAGCCCATTACCGGCCTATGGAAGAAACAGCAGTAAGCACAGGGAAATATCTGCTTCTAAATCCAAAACGCAGCTATCTAACAGAACGGTTGTCAATGTGTGCACTCAACTTCCAGAGTTAAACCCGTGTGTGGATTCAGCAGTCTGCAGAGACTTTCTCTGCAGAGTCCCAAAACAGGCGTTTTCAGCCCATTACCGGCATAGGGAAGAAACAGCAGTAAGCACAGGGAAATATCTGCTTCTAAATCCAAAACGCAGCTATCTAACAGAACGGTTGTCAATGTGTGCACTCAACTTCCAGAGTTAAACCCGTGTGTGGATTCAGCAGTCTGCAGAGACTTTCTCTGCAGAGTCCCAAAACAGGCGTTTTCAGCCCATTACCGGCATATGGAAGAAACAGCAGTAAGCACAGGGAAATATCTGCTTCTAAATCCAAAACGCAGCTATCTAACAGAACGGTTGTCAATGTGTGCACTCAACTTCCAGAGTTAAACCCGTGTGTGGATTCAGCAGTCTGCAGAGACTTTCTCTGCAGAGTCCCAAAACAGGCGTTTTCAGCCCATTACCGGCATATGGAAGAAACAGCAGTAAGCACAGGGAAATATCTGCTTCTAAATCCAAAACGCAGCTATCTAACAGAACGGTTGTCAATGTGTGCACTCAACTTCCAGAGTTAAACCCGTGTGTGGATTCAGCAGTCTTCAGAGACTTTCTCTGCAGAGTCCCAAAACAGGCGTTTTCAGCCCATTACCGGCATATGGAAGAAACAGCAGTAAGCACAGGGAAATATCTGCTTCTAAATCCAAAACGCAGCTATCTAACAGAACGGTTGTCAATGTGTGCACTCAACTTCCAGAGTTAAACCCGTGTGTGGATTCAGCAGTCTGCAGAGACTTTCTCTGCAGAGTCCCAAAACAGGCGTTTTCAGCCCATTACCGGCATATGGAAGAAACAGCAGTAAGCACAGGGAAATATCTGCTTCTAAATCCAAAACGCAGCTATCTAACAGAACGGTTGTCAATGTGTGCACTCAACTTCCAGAGTTAAACCCGTGTGTGGATTCAGCAGTCTGCAGAGACTTTCTCTGCAGAGTCCCAAAACAGGCGTTTTCAGCCCATTACCGGCATATGGAAGAAACAGCAGTAAGCACAGGGAAATATCTGCTTCTAAATCCAAAACGCAGCAATCTAACAGAACGGTTGTCAATGTGTGCACTCAACTTCCAGAGTTAAACCCGTGTGTGGATTCAGCAGTCTGCAGAGACTTTCTCTGCAGAGTCCCAAAACAGGCGTTTTCAGCCCATTACCGGCATAGGGAAGAAACAGCAGTAAGCACAGGGAAATATCTGCTTCTAAATCCAAAATGCAGCTATCTAACAGAACGGTTGTCAATGTGTGCACTCAACTTCCAGAGTTAAACCCGTGTGTGGATTCAGCAGTCTGCAGAGACTTTCTCTGCAGAGTCCCAAAACAGGCGTTTTCAGCCCATTACCGGCATATGGAAGAAACAGCAGTAAGCACAGGGAAATATCTGCTTCTAAATCCAAAACGAAGCTATCTAACAGAACGGTTGTCAATGTGTGCACTCAACTTCCAGAGTTAAACCCGTGTGTGGATTCAGCAGTCTGCAGAGACTTTCTCTGCAGAGTCCCAAAACAGGCGTTTTCAGCCCATTACCGGCATATGGAAGAAACAGCAGTAAGCACAGGGAAATATCTGCTTCTAAATCCAAAACGCAGCTATCTAACAGAACGGTTGTCAATGTGTGCACTCAACTTCCAGAGTTAAACCCGTGTGTGGATTCAGCAGTCTGCAGAGACTTTCTCTGCAGAGTCCCAAAACAGGCGTTTTCAGCCCATTACCGGCATATGGAAGAAACAGCAGTAAGCACAGGGAAATATCTGCTTCTAAATCCAAAACGCAGCTATCTAACAGAACGGTTGTCAGTGTGTGCACTCAACTTCCAGAGTTAAACCCGTGTGTGGATTCAGCAGTCTGCAGAGACTTTCTCTGCAGAGTCCCAAAACAGGCGTTTTCAGCCCATTACCGGCATATGGAAGAAACAGCAGTAAGCACAGGGAAATATCTGCTTCTAAATCCAAAACGCAGCTATCTAACAGAACGGTTGTCAGTGTGTGCACTCAACTTCCAGAGTTAAACCCGTGTGTGGATTCAGCAGTCTGCAGAGACTTTCTCTGCAGAGTCCCAAAACAGGCGTTTTCAGCCCATTACCGGCATAGGGAAGAAACAGCAGTAAGCACAGGGAAATATCTGCTTCTAAATCCAAAACGCAGCTATCTAACAGAACGGTTGTCAATGTGTGCACTCAACTTCCAGAGTTAAACCCGTGTGTGGATTCAGCAGTCTGCAGAGACTTTCTCTGCAGAGTCCCAAAACAGGCGTTTTCAGCCCATTACCGGCATAGGGAAGAAACAGCAGTAAGCACAGGGAAATATCTGCTTCTAAATCCAAAACGCAGCTATCTAACAGAACGGTTTTCAATGTGTGCACTCAACTTCCAGAGTTAAACCCGTGTGTGGATTCGGCAGTCTGCAGAGACTTTCTCTGCAGAGTCCCAAAACAGGCGATTTCAGCCCATTACCGGCATAAGGAAGAAACAGCAGTAAGCACAGGGAAATATCTGCTTCTAAATCCAAAACGCAGCTATCTAACAGAACGGTTGTCAATGTGTGCACTCAACTTCCAGAGTTAAACCCGTGTGTGGATTCAGCAGTCTGCAGAGACTTTCTCTGCAGAGTCCCAAAACAGGCGTTTTCAGCCCATTACCGGCATATGGAAGAAACAGCAGTAAGCACAGGGAAATATCTGCTTCTAAATCCAAAACGCAGCTATCTAACAGAACGGTTGTCAATGTGTGCACTCAACTTCCAGAGTTAAACCCGTGTGTGGATTCAGCAGTCTTCAGAGACTTTCTCTGCAGAGTCCCAAAACAGGCGTTTTCAGCCCATTACCGGCATATGGAAGAAACAGCAGTAAGCACAGGGAAATATCTGCTTCTAAATCCAAAACGCAGCTATCTAACAGAACGGTTGTCAATGTGTGCACTCAACTTCCAGAGTTAAACCCGTGTGTGGATTCGGCAGTCTGCAGAGACTTTCTCTGCAGAGTCCCAAAACAGGCGTTTTCAGCCCATTACCGGCATATGGAAGAAACAGCAGTAAGCACAGGGAAATATCTGCTTCTAAATCCAAAACGCAGCAATCTAACAGAACGGTTGTCAATGTGTGCACTCAACTTCCAGAGTTCAACCCGTGTGTGGATTCAGCAGTCTGCAGAGACTTTCTCTGCAGAGTCCCAAAACAGGCGTTTTCAGCCCATTACCGGCCTATGGAAGAAACAGCAGTAAGCACAGGGAAATATCTGCTTCTAAATCCAAAACGCAGCTATCTAACAGAACGGTTGTCAATGTGTGCACTCAACTTCCAGAGTTAAACCCGTGTGTGGATTCAGCAGTCTGCAGAGACTTTCTCTGCAGAGTCCCAAAACAGGCGTTTTCAGCCCATTACCGGCCTATGGAAGAAACAGCAGTAAGCACAGGGAAATATCTGCTTCTAAATCCAAAACGCAGCTATCTAACAGAACGGTTGTCAATGTGTGCACTCAACTTCCAGAGTTAAACCCGTGTGTGGATTCAGCAGTCTGCAGAGACTTTCTCTGCAGAGTCCCAAAACAGGCGTTTTCAGCCCATTACCGGCATAGGGAAGAAACAGCAGTAAGCACAGGGAAATATCTGCTTCTAAATCCAAAACGCAGCTATCTAACAGAACGGTTGTCAATGTGTGCACTCAACTTCCAGAGTTAAACCCGTGTGTGGATTCAGCAGTCTGCAGAGACTTTCTCTGCAGAGTCCCAAAACAGGCGTTTTCAGCCCATTACCGGCATATGGAAGAAACAGCAGTAAGCACAGGGAAATATCTGCTTCTAAATCCAAAACGCAGCTATCTAACAGAACGGTTGTCAATGTGTGCACTCAACTTCCAGAGTTAAACCCGTGTGTGGATTCAGCAGTCTGCAGAGACTTTCTCTGCAGAGTCCCAAAACAGGCGTTTTCAGCCCATTACCGGCATATGGAAGAAACAGCAGTAAGCACAGGGAAATATCTGCTTCTAAATCCAAAACGCAGCTATCTAACAGAACGGTTGTCAATGTGTGCACTCAACTTCCAGAGTTAAACCCGTGTGTGGATTCAGCAGTCTTCAGAGACTTTCTCTGCAGAGTCCCAAAACAGGCGTTTTCAGCCCATTACCGGCATATGGAAGAAACAGCAGTAAGCACAGGGAAATATCTGCTTCTAAATCCAAAACGCAGCTATCTAACAGAACGGTTGTCAATGTGTGCACTCAACTTCCAGAGTTAAACCCGTGTGTGGATTCAGCAGTCTGCAGAGACTTTCTCTGCAGAGTCCCAAAACAGGCGTTTTCAGCCCATTACCGGCATATGGAAGAAACAGCAGTAAGCACAGGGAAATATCTGCTTCTAAATCCAAAACGCAGCTATCTAACAGAACGGTTGTCAATGTGTGCACTCAACTTCCAGAGTTAAACCCGTGTGTGGATTCAGCAGTCTGCAGAGACTTTCTCTGCAGAGTCCCAAAACAGGCGTTTTCAGCCCATTACCGGCATATGGAAGAAACAGCAGTAAGCACAGGGAAATATCTGCTTCTAAATCCAAAACGCAGCAATCTAACAGAACGGTTGTCAATGTGTGCACTCAACTTCCAGAGTTAAACCCGTGTGTGGATTCAGCAGTCTGCAGAGACTTTCTCTGCAGAGTCCCAAAACAGGCGTTTTCAGCCCATTACCGGCCTATGGAAGAAACAGCAGTAAGCACAGGGAAATATCTGCTTCTAAATCCAAAACGCAGCTATCTAACAGAACGGTTGTCAATGTGTGCACTCAACTTCCAGAGTTAAACCCGTGTGTGGATTCAGCAGTCTGCAGAGACTTTCTCTGCAGAGTCCCAAAACAGGCGTTTTCAGCCCATTACCGGCATATGGAAGAAACAGCAGTAAGCACAGGGAAATATCTGCTTCTAAATCCAAAACGCAGCTATCTAACAGAACGGTTGTCAATGTGTGCACTCAACTTCCAGAGTTAAACCCGTGTGTGGATTCAGCAGTCTGCAGAGACTTTCTCTGCAGAGTCCCAAAACAGGCGTTTTCAGCCCATTACCGGCATATGGAAGAAACAGCAGTAAGCACAGGGAAATATCTGCTTCTAAATCCAAAACGCAGCTATCTAACAGAACGGTTGTCAATGTGTGCACTCAACTTCCAGAGTTAAACCCGTGTGTGGATTCAGCAGTCTGCAGAGACTTTCTCTGCAGAGTCCCAAAACAGGCGTTTTCAGCCCATTACCGGCATATGGAAGAAACAGCAGTAAGCACAGGGAAATATCTGCTTCTAAATCCAAAACGCAGCTATCTAACAGAACGGTTGTCAATGTGTGCACTCAATTTCCAGAGTTAAACCCGTGTGTGGATTCAGCAGTCTGCAGAGACTTTCTCTGCAGAGTCCCAAAACAGGCGTTTTCAGCCCATTACCGGCATATGGAAGAAACAGCAGTAAGCACAGGGAAATATCTGCTTCTAAATCCAAAATGCAGCTATCTAACAGAACGGTTGTCAATGTGTGCACTCAACTTCCAGAGTTAAACCCGTGTGTGGATTCAGCAGTCTGCAGAGACTTTCTCTGCAGAGTCCCAAAACAGGCGTTTTCAGCCCATTACCGGCATATGGAAGAAACAGCAGTAAGCACAGGGAAATATCTGCTTCTAAATCCAAAACGCAGCTATCTAACAGAACGGTTGTCAATGTGTGCACTCAACTTCCAGAGTTAAACCCGTGTGTGGATTCAGCAGTCTGCAGAGACTTTCTCTGCAGAGTCCCAAAACAGGCGTTTTCAGCCCATTACCGGCATATGGAAGAAACAGCAGTAAGCACAGGGAAATATCTGCTTCTAAATCCAAAACGCAGCTATCTAACAGAACGGTTGTCAGTGTGTGCACTCAACTTCCAGAGTTAAACCCGTGTGTGGATTCAGCAGTCTGCAGAGACTTTCTCTGCAGAGTCCCAAAACAGGCGTTTTCAGCCCATTACCGGCATATGGAAGAAACAGCAGTAAGCACAGGGAAATATCTGCTTCTAAATCCAAAACGCAGCAATCTAACAGAACGGTTGTCAATGTGTGCACTCAACTTCCAGAGTTAAACCCGTGTGTGGATTCAGCAGTCTGCAGAGACTTTCTCTGCAGAGTCCCAAAACAGGCGTTTTCAGCCCATTACCGGCCTATGGAAGAAACAGCAGTAAGCACAGGGAAATATCTGCTTCTAAATCCAAAACGCAGCTATCTAACAGAACGGTTGTCAATGTGTGCACTCAACTTCCAGAGTTAAACCCGTGTGTGGATTCAGCAGTCTGCAGAGACTTTCTCTGCAGAGTCCCAAAACAGGCGTTTTCAGCCCATTACCGGCCTATGGAAGAAACAGCAGTAAGCACAGGGAAATATCTGCTTCTAAATCCAAAACGCAGCTATCTAACAGAACGGTTGTCAATGTGTGCACTCAACTTCCAGAGTTAAACCCGTGTGTGGATTCAGCAGTCTGCAGAGACTTTCTCTGCAGAGTCCCAAAACAGGCGTTTTCAGCCCATTACCGGCCTATGGAAGAAACAGCAGTAAGCACAGGGAAATATCTGCTTCTAAATCCAAAACGCAGCTATCTAACAGAACGGTTGTCAATGTGTGCACTCAACTTCCAGAGTTAAACCCGTGTGTGGATTCAGCAGTCTGCAGAGACTTTCTCTGCAGAGTCCCAAAACAGGCGTTTTCAGCCCATTACCGGCATATGGAAGAAACAGCAGTAAGCACAGGGAAATATCTGCTTCTAAATCCAAAACGCAGCTATCTAACAGAACGGTTGTCAATGTGTGCACTCAACTTCCAGAGTTAAACCCGTGTGTGGATTCAGCAGTCTGCAGAGACTTTCTCTGCAGAGTCCCAAAACAGGCGTTTTCAGCCCATTACCGGCATAGGGAAGAAACAGCAGTAAGCACAGGGAAATATCTGCTTCTAAATCCAAAACGCAGCTATCTAACAGAACGGTTGTCAATGTGTGCACTCAACTTCCAGAGTTAAACCCGTGTGTGGATTCAGCAGTCTGCAGAGACTTTCTCTGCAGAGTCCCAAAACAGGCGTTTTCAGCCCATTACCGGCATATGGAAGAAACAGCAGTAAGCACAGGGAAATATCTGCTTCTAAATCCAAAACGCAGCTATCTAACAGAACGGTTGTCAATGTGTGCACTCAACTTCCAGAGTTAAACCCGTGTGTGGATTCAGCAGTCTGCAGAGACTTTCTCTGCAGAGTCCCAAAACAGGCGTTTTCAGCCCATTACCGGCATATGGAAGAAACAGCAGTAAGCACAGGGAAATATCTGCTTCTAAATCCAAAACGCAGCTATCTAACAGAACGGTTGTCAATGTGTGCACTCAACTTCCAGAGTTAAACCCGTGTGTGGATTCAGCAGTCTGCAGAGACTTTCTCTGCAGAGTCCCAAAACAGGCGTTTTCAGCCCATTACCGGCATATGGAAGAAACAGCAGTAAGCACAGGGAAATATCTGCTTCTAAATCCAAAACGCAGCAATCTAACAGAACGGTTGTCAATGTGTGCACTCAACTTCCAGAGTTAAACCCGTGTGTGGATTCAGCAGTCTGCAGAGACTTTCTCTGCAGAGTCCCAAAACAGGCGTTTTCAGCCCATTACCGGCCTATGGAAGAAACAGCAGTAAGCACAGGGAAATATCTGCTTCTAAATCCAAAACGCAGCTATCTAACAGAACGGTTGTCAATGTGTGCACTCAACTTCCAGAGTTAAACCCGTGTGTGGATTCAGCAGTCTGCAGAGACTTTCTCTGCAGAGTCCCAAAACAGGCGTTTTCAGCCCATTACCGGCATATGGAAGAAACAGCAGTAAGCACAGGGAAATATCTGCTTCTAAATCCAAAACGCAGCTATCTAACAGAACGGTTGTCAATGTGTGCACTCAACTTCCAGAGTTAAACCCGTGTGTGGATTCAGCAGTCTGCAGAGACTTTCTCTGCAGAGTCCCAAAACAGGCGTTTTCAGCCCATTACCGGCATATGGAAGAAACAGCAGTAAGCACAGGGAAATATCTGCTTCTAAATCCAAAACGCAGCTATCTAACAGAACGGTTGTCAATGTGTGCACTCAATTTCCAGAGTTAAACCCGTGTGTGGATTCAGCAGTCTGCAGAGACTTTCTCTGCAGAGTCCCAAAACAGGCGTTTTCAGCCCATTACCGGCATATGGAAGAAACAGCAGTAAGCACAGGGAAATATCTGCTTCTAAATCCAAAATGCAGCTATCTAACAGAACGGTTGTCAATGTGTGCACTCAACTTCCAGAGTTAAACCCGTGTGTGGATTCAGCAGTCTGCAGAGACTTTCTCTGCAGAGTCCCAAAACAGGCGTTTTCAGCCCATTACCGGCATATGGAAGAAACAGCAGTAAGCACAGGGAAATATCTGCTTCTAAATCCAAAACGCAGCTATCTAACAGAACGGTTGTCAATGTGTGCACTCAACTTCCAGAGTTAAACCCGTGTGTGGATTCAGCAGTCTGCAGAGACTTTCTCTGCAGAGTCCCAAAACAGGCGTTTTCAGCCCATTACCGGCATATGGAAGAAACAGCAGTAAGCACAGGGAAATATCTGCTTCTAAATCCAAAACGCAGCTATCTAACAGAACGGTTGTCAGTGTGTGCACTCAACTTCCAGAGTTAAACCCGTGTGTGGATTCAGCAGTCTGCAGAGACTTTCTCTGCAGAGTCCCAAAACAGGCGTTTTCAGCCCATTACCGGCATATGGAAGAAACAGCAGTAAGCACAGGGAAATATCTGCTTCTAAATCCAAAACGCAGCAATCTAACAGAACGGTTGTCAATGTGTGCACTCAACTTCCAGAGTTAAACCCGTGTGTGGATTCAGCAGTCTGCAGAGACTTTCTCTGCAGAGTCCCAAAACAGGCGTTTTCAGCCCATTACCGGCCTATGGAAGAAACAGCAGTAAGCACAGGGAAATATCTGCTTCTAAATCCAAAACGCAGCTATCTAACAGAACGGTTGTCAATGTGTGCACTCAACTTCCAGAGTTAAACCCGTGTGTGGATTCAGCAGTCTGCAGAGACTTTCTCTGCAGAGTCCCAAAACAGGCGTTTTCAGCCCATTACCGGCATATGGAAGAAACAGCAGTAAGCACAGGGAAATATCTGCTTCTAAATCCAAAACGCAGCTATCTAACAGAACGGTTGTCAATGTGTGCACTCAATTTCCAGAGGTAAACCCGTGTGTGGATTCAGCAGTCTGCAGAGACTTTCTCTGCAGAGTCCCAAAACAGGCGTTTTCAGCCCATTACCGGCATATGGAAGAAACAGCAGTAAGCACAGGGAAATATCTGCTTCTAAATCCAAAATGCAGCTATCTAACAGAACGGTTGTCAATGTGTGCACTCAACTTCCAGAGTTAAACCCGTGTGTGGATTCAGCAGTCTGCAGAGACTTTCTCTGCAGAGTCCCAAAACAGGCGTTTTCAGCCCATTACCGGCATATGGAAGAAACAGCAGTAAGCACAGGGAAATATCTGCTTCTAAATCCAAAACGCAGCTATCTAACAGAACGGTTGTCAATGTGTGCACTCAACTTCCAGAGTTAAACCCGTGTGTGGATTCAGCAGTCTGCAGAGACTTTCTCTGCAGAGTCCCAAAACAGGCGTTTTCAGCCCATTACCGGCATATGGAAGAAACAGCAGTAAGCACAGGGAAATATCTGCTTCTAAATCCAAAACGCAGCTATCTAACAGAACGGTTGTCAATGTGTGCACTCAACTTCCAGAGTTAAACCCGTGTGTGGATTCAGCAGTCTGCAGAGACTTTCTCTGCAGAGTCCCAAAACAGGCGTTTTCAGCCCATTACCGGCATATGGAAGAAACAGCAGTAAGCACAGGGAAATATCTGCTTCTAAATCCAAAACGCAGCTATCTAACAGAACGGTTGTCAATGTGTGCACTCAACTTCCAGAGTTAAACCCGTGTGTGGATTCAGCAGTCTGCAGAGACTTTCTCTGCAGAGTCCCAAAACAGGCGTTTTCAGCCCATTACCGGCATATGGAAGAAACAGCAGTAAGCACAGGGAAATATCTGCTTCTAAATCCAAAACGCAGCTATCTAACAGAACGGTTGTCAATGTGTGCACTCAACTTCCAGAGTTAAACCCGTGTGTGGATTCAGCAGTCTGCAGAGACTTTCTCTGCAGAGTCCCAAAACAGGCGTTTTCAGCCCATTACCGGCATATGGAAGAAACAGCAGTAAGCACAGGGAAATATCTGCTTCTAAATCCAAAACGCAGCTATCTAACAGAACGGTTGTCAATGTGTGCACTCAACTTCCAGAGTTAAACCCGTGTGTGGATTCAGCAGTCTGCAGAGACTTTCTCTGCAGAGTCCCAAAACAGGCGTTTTCAGCCCATTACCGGCATATGGAAGAAACAGCAGTAAGCACAGGGAAATATCTGCTTCTAAATCCAAAACGCAGCTATCTAACAGAACGGTTGTCAATGTGTGCACTCAACTTCCAGAGTTAAACCCGTGTGTGGATTCAGCAGTCTGCAGAGACTTTCTCTGCAGAGTCCCAAAACAGGCGTTTTCAGCCCATTACCGGCATATGGAAGAAACAGCAGTAAGCACAGGGAAATATCTGCTTCTAAATCCAAAACGCAGCTATCTAACAGAACGGTTGTCAATGTGTGCACTCAACTTCCAGAGTTAAACCCGTGTGTGGATTCAGCAGTCTGCAGAGACTTTCTCTGCAGAGTCCCAAAACAGGCGTTTTCAGCCCATTACCGGCATATGGAAGAAACAGCAGTAAGCACAGGGAAATATCTGCTTCTAAATCCAAAACGCAGCTATCTAACAGAACGGTTGTCAATGTGTGCACTCAACTTCCAGAGTTAAACCCGTGTGTGGATTCAGCAGTCTGCAGAGACTTTCTCTGCAGAGTCCCAAAACAGGCGTTTTCAGCCCATTACCGGCATATGGAAGAAACAGCAGTAAGCACAGGGAAATATCTGCTTCTAAATCCAAAACGAAGCTATCTAACAGAACGGATGTCAATGTGTGCACTCAACTTCCAGAGTTAAACCCGTGTGTGGATTCAGCAGTCTGCAGAGACTTTCTCTGCAGAGTCCCAAAACAGGCGTTTTCAGCCCATTACCGGCATATGGAAGAAACAGCAGTAAGCACAGGGAAATATCTGCTTCTAAATCCAAAACGCAGCTATCTAACAGAACGGTTGTCAATGTGTGCACTCAACTTCCAGAGGTAAACCCGTGTGTGGATTCAGCAGTCTGCAGAGACTTTCTCTGCAGAGTCCCAAAACAGGCGTTTTCAGCCCATTACCGGCATATGGAAGAAACAGCAGTAAGCACAGGGAAATATCTGCTTCTAAATCCAAAACGCAGCTATCTAACAGAACGGTTGTCAGTGTGTGCACTCAACTTCCAGAGTTAAACCCGTGTGTGGATTCAGCAGTCTGCAGAGACTTTCTCTGCAGAGTCCCAAAACAGGCGTTTTCAGCCCATTACCGGCATATGGAAGAAACAGCAGTAAGCACAGGGAAATATCTGCTTCTAAATCCAAAACGCAGCTATCTAACAGAACGGTTGTCAGTGTGTGCACTCAACTTCCAGAGTTAAACCCGTGTGTGGATTCAGCAGTCTGCAGAGACTTTCTCTGCAGAGTCCCAAAACAGGCGTTTTCAGCCCATTACCGGCATATGGAAGAAACAGCAGTAAGCACAGGGAAATATCTGCTTCTAAATCCAAAACGCAGCTATCTAACAGAACGGTTGTCAATGTGTGCACTCAACTTCCAGAGTTAAACCCGTGTGTGGATTCAGCAGTCTGCAGAGACTTTCTCTGCAGAGTCCCAAAACAGGCGTTTTCAGCCCATTACCGGCATATGGAAGAAACAGCAGTAAGCACAGGGAAATATCTGCTTCTAAATCCAAAACGCAGCTATCTAACAGAACGGTTGTCAATGTGTGCACTCAACTTCCAGAGTTAAACCCGTGTGTGGATTCAGCAGTCTGCAGAGACTTTCTCTGCAGAGTCCCAAAACAGGCGTTTTCAGCCCATTACCGGCATATGGAAGAAACAGCAGTAAGCACAGGGAAATATCTGCTTCTAAATCCAAAACGCAGCTATCTAACAGAACGGTTGTCAATGTGTGCACTCAACTTCCAGAGTTAAACCCGTGTGTGGATTCAGCAGTCTGCAGAGACTTTCTCTGCAGAGTCCCAAAACAGGCGTTTTCAGCCCATTACCGGCATATGGAAGAAACAGCAGTAAGCACAGGGAAATATCTGCTTCTAAATCCAAAACGCAGCTATCTAACAGAACGGTTGTCAATGTGTGCACTCAACTTCCAGAGTTAAACCCGTGTGTGGATTCAGCAGTCTGCAGAGACTTTCTCTGCAGAGTCCCAAAACAGGCGTTTTCAGCCCATTACCGGCATATGGAAGAAACAGCAGTAAGCACAGGGAAATATCTGCTTCTAAATCCAAAACGCAGCTATCTAACAGAACGGTTGTCAATGTGTGCACTCAACTTCCAGAGTTAAACCCGTGTGTGGATTCGGCAGTCTGCAGAGACTTTCTCTGCAGAGTCCCAAAACAGGCGTTTTCAGCCCATTACCGGCATATGGAAGAAACAGCAGTAAGCACAGGGAAATATCTGCTTCTAAATCCAAAACGCAGCTATCTAACAGAACGGTTGTCAATGTGTGCACTCAACTTCCAGAGTTAAACCCCTGTGTGGATTCAGCAGTCTGCAGAGACTTTCTCTGCAGAGTCCCAAAACAGGCGTTTTCAGCCCATTACCGGCATATGGAAGAAACAGCAGTAAGCACAGGGAAATATCTGCTTCTAAATCCAAAACGCAGCTATCTAACAGAACGGTTGTCAATGTGTGCACTCAACTTCCAGAGTTAAACCCGTGTGTGGATTCAGCAGTCTGCAGAGACTTTCTCTGCAGAGTCCCAAAACAGGCGTTTTCAGCCCATTACCGGCCTATGGAAGAAACAGCAGTAAGCACAGGGAAATATCTGCTTCTAAATCCAAAACGCAGCTATCTAACAGAACGGTTGTCAATGTGTGCACTCAACTTCCAGAGTTAAACCCGTGTGTGGATTCGGCAGTCTGCAGAGACTTTCTCTGCAGAGTCCCAAAACAGGCGTTTTCAGCCCATTACCGGCATATGGAAGAAACAGCAGTAAGCACAGGGAAATATCTGCTTCTAAATCCAAAACGCAGCTATCTAACAGAACGGTTGTCAATGTGTGCACTCAACTTCCAGAGTTAAACCCGTGTGTGGATTCAGCAGTCTGCAGAGACTTTCTCTGCAGAGTCCCAAAACAGGCGTTTTCAGCCCATTACCGGCATATGGAAGAAACAGCAGTAAGCACAGGGAAATATCTGCTTCTAAATCCAAAACGCAGCTATCTAACAGAACGGTTGTCAATGTGTGCACTCAACTTCCAGAGTTAAACCCGTGTGTGGATTCAGCAGTCTGCAGAGACTTTCTCTGCAGAGTCCCAAAACAGGCGTTTTCAGCCCATTACCGGCATATGGAAGAAACAGCAGTAAGCACAGGGAAATATCTGCTTCTAAATCCAAAACGCAGCTATCTAACAGAACGGTTGTCAATGTGTGCACTCAACTTCCAGAGTTAAACCCGTGTGTGGATTCAGCAGTCTGCAGAGACTTTCTCTGCAGAGTCCCAAAACAGGCGTTTTCAGCCCATTACCGGCATATGGAAGAAACAGCAGTAAGCACAGGGAAATATCTGCTTCTAAATCCAAAACGAAGCTATCTAACAGAACAGTTGTCAATGTGTGCACTCAACTTCCAGAGTTAAACCCGTGTGTGGATTCAGCAGTCTGCAGAGACTTTCTCTGCAGAGTCCCAAAACAGGCGTTTTCAGCCCATTACCGGCATAGGGAAGAAACAGCAGTAAGCACAGGGAAATATCTGCTTCTAAATCCAAAACGCAGCTATCTAACAGAACGGTTTTCAATGTGTGCACTCAACTTCCAGAGTTAAACCCGTGTGTGGATTCGGCAGTCTGCAGAGACTTTCTCTGCAGAGTCCCAAAACAGGCGTTTTCAGCCCATTACCGGCATATGGAAGAAACAGCAGTAAGCACAGGGAAATATCTGCTTCTAAATCCAAAACGCAGCTATCTAACAGAACGGTTGTCAATGTGTGCACTCAACTTCCAGAGTTAAACCCGTGTGTGGATTCAGCAGTCTGCAGAGACTTTCTCTGCAGAGTCCCAAAACAGGCGTTTTCAGCCCATTACCGGCATATGGAAGAAACAGCAGTAAGCACAGGGAAATATCTGCTTCTAAATCCAAAACGCAGCTATCTAACAGAACGGTTGTCAATGTGTGCACTCAACTTCCAGAGTTAAACCCGTGTGTGGATTCAGCAGTCTTCAGAGACTTTCTCTGCAGAGTCCCAAAACAGGCGTTTTCAGCCCATTACCGGCATATGGAAGAAACAGCAGTAAGCACAGGGAAATATCTGCTTCTAAATCCAAAACGCAGCTATCTAACAGAACGGTTGTCAATGTGTGCACTCAACTTCCAGAGTTAAACCCGTGTGTGGATTCGGCAGTCTGCAGAGACTTTCTCTGCAGAGTCCCAAAACAGGCGTTTTCAGCCCATTACCGGCATATGGAAGAAACAGCAGTAAGCACAGGGAAATATCTGCTTCTAAATCCAAAACGCAGCTATCTAACAGAACGGTTGTCAATGTGTGCACTCAACTTCCAGAGTTAAACCCGTGTGTGGATTCAGCAGTCTGCAGAGACTTTCTCTGCAGAGTCCCAAAACAGGCGTTTTCAGCCCATTACCGGCATATGGAAGAAACAGCAGTAAGCACAGGGAAATATCTGCTTCTAAATCCAAAACGCAGCTATCTAACAGAACGGTTGTCAATGTGTGCACTCAACTTCCAGAGTTAAACCCGTGTGTGGATTCAGCAGTCTGCAGAGACTTTCTCTGCAGAGTCCCAAAACAGGCGTTTTCAGCCCATTACCGGCCTATGGAAGAAACAGCAGTAAGCACAGGGAAATATCTGCTTCTAAATCCAAAACGCAGCTATCTAACAGAACGGTTGTCAATGTGTGCACTCAACTTCCAGAGTTAAACCCGTGTGTGGATTCAGCAGTCTGCAGAGACTTTCTCTGCAGAGTCCCAAAACAGGCGTTTTCAGCCCATTACCGGCCTATGGAAGAAACAGCAGTAAGCACAGGGAAATATCTGCTTCTAAATCCAAAACGCAGCTATCTAACAGAACGGTTGTCAATGTGTGCACTCAACTTCCAGAGTTAAACCCGTGTGTGGATTCAGCAGTCTGCAGAGACTTTCTCTGCAGAGTCCCAAAACAGGCGTTTTCAGCCCATTACCGGCATATGGAAGAAACAGCAGTAAGCACAGGGAAATATCTGCTTCTAAATCCAAAACGCAGCTATCTAACAGAACGGTTGTCAATGTGTGCACTCAACTTGCAGAGTTAAACCCGTGTGTGGATTCAGCAGTCTGCAGAGACTTTCTCTGCAGAGTCCCAAAACAGGCGTTTTCAGCCCATTACCGGCATATGGAAGAAACAGCAGTAAGCACAGGGAAATATCTGCTTCTAAATCCAAAACGCAGCTATCTAACAGAACGGTTGTCAATGTGTGCACTCAACTTCCAGAGTTAAACCCGTGTGTGGATTCAGCAGTCTGCAGAGACTTTCTCTGCAGAGTCCCAAAACAGGCGTTTTCAGCCCATTACCGGCATATGGAAGAAACAGCAGTAAGCACAGGGAAATATCTGCTTCTAAATCCAAAACGCAGCTATCTAACAGAACGGTTGTCAATGTGTGCACTCAACTTCCAGAGTTAAACCCGTGTGTGGATTCAGCAGTCTGCAGAGACTTTCTCTGCAGAGTCCCAAAACAGGCGTTTTCAGCCCATTACCGGCATATGGAAGAAACAGCAGTAAGCACAGGGAAATATCTGCTTCTAAATCCAAAACGCAGCTATCTAACAGAACGGTTGTCAATGTGTGCACTCAACTTCCAGAGTTAAACCCGTGTGTGGATTCAGCAGTCTGCAGAGACTTTCTCTGCAGAGTCCCAAAACAGGCGTTTTCAGCCCATTACCGGCATATGGAAGAAACAGCAGTAAGCACAGGGAAATATCTGCTTCTAAATCCAAAACGCAGCTATCTAACAGAACGGTTGTCAATGTGTGCACTCAACTTCCAGAGTTAAACCCGTGTGTGGATTCGGCAGTCTGCAGAGACTTTCTCTGCAGAGTCCCAAAACAGGCGTTTTCAGCCCATTACCGGCATATGGAAGAAACAGCAGTAAGCACAGGGAAATATCTGCTTCTAAATCCAAAACGCAGCTATCTAACAGAACGGTTGTCAATGTGTGCACTCAACTTCCAGAGTTAAACCCCTGTGTGGATTCAGCAGTCTGCAGAGACTTTCTCTGCAGAGTCCCAAAACAGGCGTTTTCAGCCCATTACCGGCATATGGAAGAAACAGCAGTAAGCACAGGGAAATATCTGCTTCTAAATCCAAAACGCAGCTATCTAACAGAACGGTTGTCAATGTGTGCACTCAACTTCCAGAGTTAAACCCGTGTGTGGATTCAGCAGTCTGCAGAGACTTTCTCTGCAGAGTCCCAAAACAGGCGTTTTCAGCCCATTACCGGCCTATGGAAGAAACAGCAGTAAGCACAGGGAAATATCTGCTTCTAAATCCAAAACGCAGCTATCTAACAGAACGGTTGTCAATGTGTGCACTCAACTTCCAGAGTTAAACCCGTGTGTGGATTCGGCAGTCTGCAGAGACTTTCTCTGCAGAGTCCCAAAACAGGCGTTTTCAGCCCATTACCGGCATATGGAAGAAACAGCAGTAAGCACAGGGAAATATCTGCTTCTAAATCCAAAACGCAGCTATCTAACAGAACGGTTGTCAATGTGTGCACTCAACTTCCAGAGTTAAACCCGTGTGTGGATTCAGCAGTCTGCAGAGACTTTCTCTGCAGAGTCCCAAAACAGGCGTTTTCAGCCCATTACCGGCATATGGAAGAAACAGCAGTAAGCACAGGGAAATATCTGCTTCTAAATCCAAAACGCAGCTATCTAACAGAACGGTTGTCAATGTGTGCACTCAACTTCCAGAGTTAAACCCGTGTGTGGATTCAGCAGTCTGCAGAGACTTTCTCTGCAGAGTCCCAAAACAGGCGTTTTCAGCCCATTACCGGCATATGGAAGAAACAGCAGTAAGCACAGGGAAATATCTGCTTCTAAATCCAAAACGCAGCTATCTAACAGAACGGTTGTCAATGTGTGCACTCAACTTCCAGAGTTAAACCCGTGTGTGGATTCAGCAGTCTGCAGAGACTTTCTCTGCAGAGTCCCAAAACAGGCGTTTTCAGCCCATTACCGGCATATGGAAGAAACAGCAGTAAGCACAGGGAAATATCTGCTTCTAAATCCAAAACGAAGCTATCTAACAGAACGGTTGTCAATGTGTGCACTCAACTTCCAGAGTTAAACCCGTGTGTGGATTCAGCAGTCTGCAGAGACTTTCTCTGCAGAGTCCCAAAACAGGCGTTTTCAGCCCATTACCGGCATAGGGAAGAAACAGCAGTAAGCACAGGGAAATATCTGCTTCTAAATCCAAAACGCAGCTATCTAACAGAACGGTTTTCAATGTGTGCACTCAACTTCCAGAGTTAAACCCGTGTGTGGATTCGGCAGTCTGCAGAGACTTTCTCTGCAGAGTCCCAAAACAGGCGTTTTCAGCCCATTACCGGCATATGGAAGAAACAGCAGTAAGCACAGGGAAATATCTGCTTCTAAATCCAAAACGCAGCTATCTAACAGAACGGTTGTCAATGTGTGCACTCAACTTCCAGAGTTAAACCCGTGTGTGGATTCAGCAGTCTGCAGAGACTTTCTCTGCAGAGTCCCAAAACAGGCGTTTTCAGCCCATTACCGGCATATGGAAGAAACAGCAGTAAGCACAGGGAAATATCTGCTTCTAAATCCAAAACGCAGCTATCTAACAGAACGGTTGTCAATGTGTGCACTCAACTTCCAGAGTTAAACCCGTGTGTGGATTCAGCAGTCTTCAGAGACTTTCTCTGCAGAGTCCCAAAACAGGCGTTTTCAGCCCATTACCGGCATATGGAAGAAACAGCAGTAAGCACAGGGAAATATCTGCTTCTAAATCCAAAACGCAGCTATCTAACAGAACGGTTGTCAATGTGTGCACTCAACTTCCAGAGTTAAACCCGTGTGTGGATTCGGCAGTCTGCAGAGACTTTCTCTGCAGAGTCCCAAAACAGGCGTTTTCAGCCCATTACCGGCATATGGAAGAAACAGCAGTAAGCACAGGGAAATATCTGCTTCTAAATCCAAAACGCAGCTATCTAACAGAACGGTTGTCAATGTGTGCACTCAACTTCCAGAGTTAAACCCGTGTGTGGATTCAGCAGTCTGCAGAGACTTTCTCTGCAGAGTCCCAAAACAGGCGTTTTCAGCCCATTACCGGCATATGGAAGAAACAGCAGTAAGCACAGGGAAATATCTGCTTCTAAATCCAAAACGCAGCTATCTAACAGAACGGTTGTCAATGTGTGCACTCAACTTCCAGAGTTAAACCCGTGTGTGGATTCAGCAGTCTGCAGAGACTTTCTCTGCAGAGTCCCAAAACAGGCGTTTTCAGCCCATTACCGGCCTATGGAAGAAACAGCAGTAAGCACAGGGAAATATCTGCTTCTAAATCCAAAACGCAGCTATCTAACAGAACGGTTGTCAATGTGTGCACTCAACTTCCAGAGTTAAACCCGTGTGTGGATTCAGCAGTCTGCAGAGACTTTCTCTGCAGAGTCCCAAAACAGGCGTTTTCAGCCCATTACCGGCCTATGGAAGAAACAGCAGTAAGCACAGGGAAATATCTGCTTCTAAATCCAAAACGCAGCTATCTAACAGAACGGTTGTCAATGTGTGCACTCAACTTCCAGAGTTAAACCCGTGTGTGGATTCAGCAGTCTGCAGAGACTTTCTCTGCAGAGTCCCAAAACAGGCGTTTTCAGCCCATTACCGGCATATGGAAGAAACAGCAGTAAGCACAGGGAAATATCTGCTTCTAAATCCAAAACGCAGCTATCTAACAGAACGGTTGTCAATGTGTGCACTCAACTTCCAGAGTTAAACCCGTGTGTGGATTCAGCAGTCTGCAGAGACTTTCTCTGCAGAGTCCCAAAACAGGCGTTTTCAGCCCATTACCGGCCTATGGAAGAAACAGCAGTAAGCACAGGGAAATATCTGCTTCTAAATCCAAAACGCAGCTATCTAACAGAACGGTTGTCAATGTGTGCACTCAACTTCCAGAGTTAAACCCGTGTGTGGATTCAGCAGTCTGCAGAGACTTTCTCTGCAGAGTCCCAAAACAGGCGTTTTCAGCCCATTACCGGCCTATGGAAGAAACAGCAGTAAGCACAGGGAAATATCTGCTTCTAAATCCAAAACGCAGCTATCTAACAGAACGGTTGTCAATGTGTGCACTCAACTTCCAGAGTTAAACCCGTGTGTGGATTCGGCAGTCTGCAGAGACTTTCTCTGCAGAGTCCCAAAACAGGCGTTTTCAGCCCATTACCGGCATATGGAAGAAACAGCAGTAAGCACAGGGAAATATCTGCTTCTAAATCCAAAACGCAGCTATCTAACAGAACGGTTGTCAATGTGTGCACTCAACTTCCAGAGTTAAACCCGTGTGTGGATTCAGCAGTCTGCAGAGACTTTCTCTGCAGAGTCCCAAAACAGGCGTTTTCAGCCCATTACCGGCATATGGAAGAAACAGCAGTAAGCACAGGGAAATATCTGCTTCTAAATCCAAAACGCAGCTATCTAACAGAACGGTTGTCAATGTGTGCACTCAACTTCCAGAGTTAAACCCGTGTGTGGATTCAGCAGTCTGCAGAGACTTTCTCTGCAGAGTCCCAAAACAGGCGTTTTCAGCCCATTACCGGCATATGGAAGAAACAGCAGTAAGCACAGGGAAATATCTGCTTCTAAATCCAAAACGAAGCTATCTAACAGAACGGTTGTCAATGTGTGCACTCAACTTCCAGAGTTAAACCCGTGTGTGGATTCAGCAGTCTGCAGAGACTTTCTCTGCAGAGTCCCAAAACAGGCGTTTTCAGCCCATTACCGGCATAGGGAAGAAACAGCAGTAAGCACAGGGAAATATCTGCTTCTAAATCCAAAACGCAGCTATCTAACAGAACGGTTTTCAATGTGTGCACT
>NW_026989385.1:12500-20162 GCF_030222135.1 Aotus nancymaae
GGGGGACGCGGGGGGACGCGGCCACGGCTGTGGTGTTTGATTTGTTTTGGTTTTATTGTGTTTTTTCAATTGGTTTTCTTCTTTTCTGAGACAGGGTCTCCCTCTGTTTCACCACGTTCACCAGGCCGGTCTCGAACTCCTGACCTCGTGTCCTGCCCTAACCTCATGATGCCGGCTCATGACAGCGTCGACCGCCCCTCCCTGGACTCAACGTGATCCCCGCCTCCAAGTACCTGAGACTACAGGGTTCTCATAAGCCCGGGAGGTAGATCTCACACTTGCACTTCCGGTGTGGGTGTGGGTGTGGGTGTGGGTGTGGGTGAGGGCGGCGGAGGGGGCTGAGACAAAACAGTTCATGGGGGGAGGGGCAGACAGGAAACAGTTCATTGTGACCTTGGTTACCTTTTGCCTTTCTTCCCGTCCTCTTATTTGCCTGTTTATTCTTACCGTTTCTTTTCACTTCTATGTGTTACATTGATCCTTTCTTGGTTTCCTTGTTTAATTTACATATGGATGGACTTATGGATTTATTGAGGGAGGGAGGGAGGGAGGGAGGGAGGGAGGGAGGGAGGGAGATTCATAAATTATACATAACATGCAGTAATATATATGCAGATAATCATATATTATGTATGAAATGAATGGCCGGGCGCGATAGCTCACGCCTGTAATCCTAGCACTTTGGGAGGCCGAGGTGGGTGGATCACCAGACGTCAGGAGTTCAAGACCAGCCTGGCCCTCAGGGTGAAACCCCATCTTTGAGAAAAAAAAAAATTAATTAATTGTTCCACGTCTGTGTGTGTGTAAATATTTCTTTACATTAACTTTGATACTTATTTTAATTACCACTCTTCGCTCACATCCTCTTGGTTGTTTCTTCTTACGGTTTCTTTTTTTTTTTCCTTTTTTTTTTTTTTTTTTTTTTTGAGACGGACTCTTGCTCTCTTGCCAGGCTGGAGTGCACTGGCGTGGTCTCGGCTCACCGCAACCTCCACCTCCTGGAGTCAAGCGATTCTTCTGCCTCAGGCTCCCGAGTAGCTGGGACCACAGGCGTGTGCCACCACGCCCGGCTAACTTTTGTATTTTTTGTAGAGATGGCGTTTCACCAGGGCCGGGATGGTCTCGATCTCTTGACCTCATGATCCGCCCGCCTCGGCCTCCCAAAGTGCTGGGAATCCACAGGTGTGAGCCACCGCACCTGGCTCTTCTTATGGCTTCTTAACTCTTCCATGTCATTCTTACGTTTGTCATGTCTTCGTCCGTTCGTTAATTTAGTTAGAGGCGGGGTCTCGAGTATTTCTCTACAGGCATTCATTCATTCATTCACTCACTTATTTGGGGGCAGGCTTGCGTTTATTTATCTAATTATATAGAGGCAGGCTCGCTTTTATTATTCATTCATTCATTCATTCATTCATTCATTCATTCATTCATTTTTTTTTAATTTATTTATTTACTTTTAAATAGAGACAGGGTTTCACCATGTTGGCCAGGCTGGTCTCGATGTTCTGACCTCAGGTGATCCACCCGCCTCAGCCTCCCAAAGCGCTGGGGGATTACAGGCCTGAGCCACTGTGCCCGGCTATTTGTTTATTTATCTATCAATCGATTTATTTAGAGGCAGGCTCCCTCGCACGCATGCGTGCGTGCATGCATGCATTTATTTAATTAGTTATTTTATTTTATTTATTTGGGGGAAGGCTCACATTTTTCTTTCCATCGAGGCAGGCTCGCATCTCTCTCTCTCTCTCTCTCTCTCTCTCTCTCTCTCTCCCCCCCTCTCTCTCTCTCTCTCTCTCCCCCCCCTTCCCCACATCGGCCACCCCCCCTCGCCCCCGTCTGTCTCTCTTTAAAGGCAGGGTCTCGCTCTGTAGCCCAGGGTCACTCCAGCCTCAACGCTTTGGACCAAGACATCGGCACGTGGTCTCGCTTTGTGGCCCGCACTCTGGACACATATATTCCTTTTTAAATTTTGACGATGCTGCTGCTGCTGCTGCTGCTGCTGCTGCTGCTGATGATGATGATGATGATGATCAATTTATACAGGCGGAGGTGGTGTCGACTGACGGCTCGAGATGATCTCAAACTTTGGCGCTCCGGCCATCCTCCCACGTCGGCCTTTCAGACTGCTGCGATGACAGGCGTGAGCATGGATGGAACGGGCAGATCACGGGCTTGAGAGATCGAGACCATCCCGGCCGACGTGGTGAAACCCCGTCTCTACTAAAAATACAAAAATTAGCTGGCCGTGGTGGCGTGCGCCTGTAGTCTCGGCTACTCGGGACGCTGAGGCAGAAGAATCGCTTGAACCCGAGAGGCGGAGGTGGCGGTCGACTGAGATTGCACCACGCTACGCTACAGCCTGGGCTCACTGCAACCTCCACCTCCCGGGTTCCAGCGATTCCCCTGCCTCAGCCTCCCGAGTTGCTGAGATTATACAGGTACGTGCCTGTCATCCCAAGCCACTCGGGAGGCTGAGGCAGGAGAATCGCTGGAACCCGGGAGGCGGAGGTTTCGGCGAGCCGAGATCGTGCCACTGCTCTCCAGCCTGGGCAACGAGAGCGGAACTTTGTTGAGGGGGGGAAGAAATGCGAAATTTGGGAGTGAAAACTTGACCCCGGGACAGGAGGTAGCGTGCTGCAAGCTGTCTTCTTCTCCCCGTGAAATCCACGCTGTCTCCGGGAGCGTGGATTTCACGGACCTTCGTTTCCCTGTGACAGGTATTGCCACTCTGAGGTGGTGGGTCTGGCGCCCACTCGGAAACGCTATGGACTGGACTTCCATCTTAGATGGGTCCCATCTCCACCCCTAGCCTCCCTCCGTCCACACGCCCCCGCCCCTGGTCTCCTCTTCCTGTTGTCTAGGGGAATTGAAGTTCCATATGAACCCATGGGCGGGTGCCTAGGCTGTGTCCCCTGGGGGCTCTGGTCGACTAGTTGCAGGTGGGCACCACCTGAGAGGATTCCCTGGGTGGGCCCAGAAACGACCTGGCCCGAGAGGGAGAGGGATCGGGGAGAGGCTGGTGATGCGGCGTGCCTGAGCCGCTCCCCCCACCAACCTCCACCCCGACCCAGAGCGATCCAAGATTCCCTTCTTTTCCGTGCTGACATCTGCAAGCATCTAGCTAGGTCTTTTGTGTGTGTGTGTGTGTGTGTGTGTGTGTGTGTGTGTCTGTCTGTCTGTCTGTCTGTCTGTTATAAAGCTATTTATTTGGGTGAGTTATTCCAAGAGTTGTATACAGCTTTATTTTTTTTGGAATTGCAGTATTAAAGTTGCACTTTGGATTTAGGACTTACTGTCATTACTTTGGTGATATGTACGGTGGTCATCTAATGGATGCTGCACAGAGTAGGGACTACGGGGACCCACATTTTGTCCCCATCCCATCTTCAAATAATTGGGGTCTCTTAGGTCCGTGATGCAAAGGCATAAGACAATCCTGATCTTGAAGCCTTGAAGAAAGTCATTACGTATACACAGATAGAAAATGCAAATATGTCAATGTCATCTGATAGCTTGAAATAAAGAAATATTTTAGTTAAACTGTTATCAAAGTTCACATTTCTGTTAATGAGACATTACAAACCACAAGGTAAGGTCTTTACATTTTGGTTATTAAGCAGATTCAGTGCTTGGAACTATAGTTAATACTTAGTGGAATGATAAGTCTATCTACAAAGCGGGATAATGTATTAGACTGTCATGTATTCATTTTTTCCTGTATGCCAGGGTTTTTACATATTTGCCATATAAGTTGGCCTTTTGCAGGAGGAGTATAATTTACATTGTTTTTGACAGTGGGCTTAGTATGGTTAAATGTCCTATAAACTTGAAGGATGCTTCCATTTTTGTGGGTCTTAGCCTCTACCTGGTGCTTGCTATTGGGTGTGTTCAGGCACTGAGAAAGAGAAATAATGAGTGAGGCAGATGATGATGTTTGAACATAGGCCTTATCATTTAGTGAAGCATAAAAACACTGACACTTTTATATAAATGTCTTCGCGCATCACCTAGCGGCCACTGTAATGGAAAATCGAGGTGGCGCGGAGGGAGGTCTGCCTGACGACTTCACAGAGCCTGGGGCAACCGGTTTCTCTTCCTCCCATCTGGAGGCCCCTCCCTCTCTCCCTCGTTGCCTTGGGAACCTCCACCCTGGTGGGGGCCCTATGGTTCTTTTATCAGTACTTTGTGTTTCTTTGTTTGTTGGTGTCTTTCATGCGCATGCATAGACTCTTCTCCTTGGGCTTTATGAGGAGTTGGTTTATTTTTTTTAAGCCCCTCCCCCCCGCCCCTTTACTCCAATTCCGTGAGTTTGTGAGGTGGGTTCCCCCCGACACCGCACCTCCCGCCACCCTGCGTGGAAACGTTCTGGAGCCAGGCGGGTGGGCCTCCATCTTCTCTCCCCTCCGCCCACCCTTTGCCGGTTGACATTTGCATGGGTGATCGCCAGGCCTCACCTCACTCGGTGGCCACTGTTTTTGAAGATGGGGGCTGGGGCTGGGGCACGGTCCCACTTCCCCAGAGGCAGCGGGGGGCGATGGCACAGACTTTGGCCCCCGTGGGCAAGCGGGTGGGCGGACTGGACTGTAGTGGTGGCGTTTTTTCACCCCTTCACGCCTCAGGCCCTCCTCCCTCCCTCCCTCCCTCCCTCCCTCCCTCCCTCCCTCCCTCCTTCCCTCCCTCCCTGGGAAAGCTTCATCTTGGCTGGGTCTCAATCACCTTTTATCATGATGTCTTATTTTCTCCTTCCTTGGACCAGCAAATTTGCAAAACGGGAAGGGCATCATGGCGCCACTCTGGGCCGTAGTAGTATTTGCCCAAAATAGAAACGCTGTCTAAAAAGTAATACTTTGCTCCCTTAAGATTACCGGAGGCGATGCCTTGGCACGGAATTCTAGGAAGGCGTATCTTTTCCCCAGGACGTGTTAGCTGCTGTTTTTCTCCTGTTGTTCACTAGCGCTTTTGTGGATTTCTCGACGTATGGTGACAGCGGGTTAATGTAAACTGTACTTCATAGTGTGATAACCTGCTTTTTGCCAGTTAAAACTAACTCTCTCCTTCTCAGACTAAAAGCTGTTCAGGCTTTATGTTAGCTTCCTGAGCTGGACAGACTCCATCTTAGCTTCTACATTTTAGTTGTTTTCCCACCATTCAGTACGGAACCAGAGTACGTAGCAGCTGGGGCGGGCTGACACTGGGCACCCCCAGGAATGCATTTGTTGATAAGAGGCCGACTTAAGTGGTACCAACAGAGCCTGGGAATGCAGGCAGCTGCTGTCCAGTGCCCAGAGCCCCCGTTACCTATGTAAGTTGTATGTCTTTTGTGACAACTGTACCCCTCGCACCTGGCACTGTTTTATTTCTCATGTACTAGGTTAACTTTTAACTTTTTGCTTACTCTGCTTTTGTGAAAAATTTGCTTCAGCTACGTTCCCCCTCCCTTTTAAAACTAGGGTATAAAAGACCACCTAACATTTTCTTAGGGGCCGGCCGAGAGAATTTTGTGCGTCAGCCACCTCTCGGTCGCTGGCATAATAAAGGACTCATAATTCAATCTCAGAGTGTGCTGCATTCTTTGACTCGCTCGGGTACAACAATAAGGTCTTCTGCTTCTGCTTCTTCTTATTCTTCTTTTTCTTTTTCTTCTCCTTCTTTCTTCTTCTTCTTCTTCTTCTTCTTCTTCTTCTTCTTCTTCTTCTTCTTCTTCTTCTTCTTCTTCTTCTACTCCTTTCTTCTTCTCCTTCTCCTTCTTTTTTGTAGTATTTTATTTACTGATCTCTCTGAAACATGCACAAGTTTATATAGCTAAGGGAACTTACTTACCATGCTAAGATGTTGCTCAACATGACAAGTTTCTACAAAATATATTTCAAGGTATATAGTACCTTCATTTCATTCCCGAGGAATCAACATGTGAACATGACGTTTGGTTGGTGAAATTTAGGATACAAGCATAAGTGTCAAATAATATCACACTTCCGGTTTAATGGAAAACATAACGGTTGTGACAGTCTCACCTAACGCTTTGGTTAAAGAAAGGGAGAAGACGGACAGGGGTGTCACAGAAGCATGCGAGGATTTGACAGTTCGAATCATCTATAGCCCTTCTGAGAAACTACAGATGAAAAATACGTAGTAAAAATTTCTGTAGGCCGGGCGTGGTGGCTCACGCCTATAATCCCATCATTTTGGGAGGCCGAGGCGGGTGGATCATGAGGTCGAGAGATCCGGACCAGACCATCCTGGTCAACATGGTGAAACCCCATCTCTACTAAAAATACAAAAATTAGCTGGGCGTGGTGGCGCGCGCCTGTAGTCCCAGCTACTCTGGAGGCTGAGGCAGGAGAATTGCTTGAACCCGGGAGGCGGAGGTTGCGGTGAGCCGAGATCGTGCCATTGCACTCCAGCCTAGGTAACAAGAGCGAAACTCTGTCTCAAAAAAAAAAAAAAGAAAAAGAAAAAAGAAAGAAAGAAAGAAAGAAAGAAAGAAGGAAGGAAAAAATTTCTGTAACATGGTGGTTTCGGTACATTTATACTGATCATCATTCCATTCACGCACTCAAATAACTGCTGCTTCTGATCACTGAAAACTAGATTCAAAGCCACTGCTCCACAAGCTGATGCTACCGGTCCCCTATAATAACAGGTAGTTTAAATCTGGAAAGAAGGCAAAGCATACTGGTTAGTCAATGACTTGTAGAGATAATTGAGGCTACACTACTATACATAATCAGGTGCACGGTGTTCGTAACAATGCATACTGTGGTCCGGAGGTAATTCCGATTACCATATTCTATATTTATTGGTCATCGACAGCATACATTTTATGCTCCAAAAGAAATACCCCGATCCATCCAACAAAATGGTCACATTTCATGTTCTTTTAAAGGCAGACGAACTAAATTTAACGAAGCATTGGCTCTTCTTAATATCCCATTTTCAAGTTACTGATACGAATCCGCCAAAGAAACAATTATGCGTTTTACCTAACATCAAGTAATCTGCAAAGTTCCCGAGACAGACGCATGGCTTGTTCAGTTTCCAAAAGTAAATACAGGCTTTCTGACTGAAAACATTCGCATTCCTAGCTCTCTAAACCAAACATTCAAAAGAAAATTACAAAAAAATGACCTCTAAGCTTCTGAATAGTCCACTTGGTGACATAGAGTATTTTCCGTCCCAACACTTTCTCGACTGCAAAAGATATTTACTTCCTAAGTACATGACAAAGTCTTCGTTTCAAACCATTCACTCAGTTAGTTTCCATGGTAACATTGCGGGATTCCTTGGCCACCATCAGTCGCATTAGTTGACTGTGGAATTTCTCAATCTTCTTTACATCTTGAGCTTGCTCTGTTTTAGACACCAAAGAAACTCGATCATCTGTTACTTTCATACATACACCAGTTCCCATCAGAATGCCTGTATGTATTTGTCAGCTGGGCGCGGTGGCTCACGCCTGTCATCCCAGCACTTTGGGAGGCTGAGGTGGGTGGATTGCTTGAGCCTAGGAGTTTGAGATTGCTTGAGCCTAGGAGTTTGAGACCGGTCTGGCCAACATGGCAAAACCTCGTCTCTACTAAAATACAAAGATTAGCCGGGCATGGTGGCACAACTCCTGTAATCCCAGCTACTGGGGAGGCTGAGGCACAAGAATCGCTT
>NW_026989386.1:0-31723 GCF_030222135.1 Aotus nancymaae
ATATAAAAGACAGCACTTTGGAAGTTTTAAGGATTTCAGAAGTTGTATGACCAAATACATATTTCACAATAATCACAAGTGTATAAAAGGGTCCATTTCATTATATATTCATCAGTACAGGGTATTAACAATTTTTAAATTTTTGTCAATTTGACAGGCAAAACTGACACCTTAATTTGACTTCTGGTATTTTTCAGCTTACTGGCCATTTCTAGTATATTTCCATAAATCACCAATTCAAGTTTTCCCACTTGCCTATCAGGGTATTACTTTCTTTATTAGTAAGAGCTGCTGGGTAAAACTCTTTGCTTGTCACACATATCATAAATATCTTCCTGATTTACTACTGATCTTTTCAGTTTTCATAAAGTCCAATCTATAAATCTTTTCCTATGACTTCTTCCTTAAATATAAAGCTCAAAATATCTTTCTACACTCTGAAGGTTAAAAAAAAGTAAATTTTCTTTTGTGGTTTCATGTCGTACAGATTAAGTTTTCTAATGTTCTAGGAGATACTTTCTAGTACTGTACGAGTCAAGGAAATAAGACTTTTTCCCAATATTGTTAGTCTATTGCAGCATAAGAGGATCAAGGAACAGCAAAGTATATTCATTCTGTCATATGAAAATGAACTTCCCAAGGGAAAAACCTGTACCTCGTGAATAGACTAGAGAGGCAGATTTTGAGACAAGGAAGGGAAATGACTGAAGGACTAGAGCTGCCTAACAGAGAAATGAGCTGCCTAGGAAGCACTGAGCTCAGGCCCTGGAAGGGTTCCAACAGCGGCACAGTAACCACCATCAATGCTACAGAGCTGATTTCTGTACTAAGTGGGTAACAAAGGTAACACTCTTCTAAGGTCTCTTTCAACTCAGATTTTATGACTATACTTGGAACAAACAATGAGAGAAAAGTATGTGATGTGAAGAATGCAAACAACTTACAGAAACTGCATGAACAGAAAGGGAGATTAAGGAAAGACACAATAAAATTGCATCTTATTGATGTGAAAAGACCCCACAGAACTAAATCTCCAGGTTTATTTAAATAAAAAGTAGACCGGGTACAGTGGCTCATGCCTGTAATCCCAGCACTTTGGGAGGCAGAGGCAGGTGGATCACCTGAGGTCAGGAGTTTGAGACCAGCCTGACCAACATGGTAAAATCCATCTCTACTAAAAGTACAAAATTAGCCAGGTGTGGTGGTGCATGCCTATAATCCCAGCTACTTGGAAGGCAGGAGAATTGCTTGAACTCAGGAGGCAGAGGTTGCAGTGAGCCGAGATGGCACCATCGCACTCCAGCCTGGGCAACAAAAGCAAAACTCTGTCTCAAAAAAAAAAAAAAAGTATTACTAGATGGCTCCCTTTCCTTGGAAAGTGAGCATGTTCCATGCAAGCTAGGTGACACAAAAGCCAATGAAATTTGAGAAGCCATTTATTTAACCCAGGAAAAGTAAATGAGAGAGGAGCTGAAAAGGGGAAGGCAGGCTGGGCGTGGTGGCTCCCACCTGTAATCCCAGCACTTCGGGAGGCAGAGGTGAGCGGATCATTTGAGGTCAGGAGTTTGAGACCAGCCTGGTCAACATGGTGAAACCCCATCTCTACTAAAAATTACAAAAAAATTAGCTAGGCGTGGTGGTGGGCACCTATAATCCCAGCTACTCAGGTGTCTGTGGCAGGAGAATCACTTGAACCCTAGAGGTTGCAGTGAGCTAAGATGGTGACACTGCAGTCCAGCCTGGGCAACAAGTAAAACTCCATCTTGGGAAAAAAAAAAAAGGAAAAAAAAAAGAAATGAGGAAGGCACAGAAATAAATACCCATTAAAAGGACTTAAATCTTGGACAACATAGGGAGCCCTGTCTCAAAAAAAAAAAAAAAAAAAAAAAATTTATCCAGGCACAGTAGTGCATACCTGTGGTCCCAGATACTTGGGAGACTGGGGCAGGAGGATCACATGAGCCTGGGAGGTCAAGGCTGCAGTAAGCTGTGACTGTGCCACTGTACTCCAGCCTGGGCAACAGAGCAAGGCCCTGTCTCAAAAACAAAAACAAGAAAACAAAAAAGCATTAAAAGGGCTTAAAGTTGATGAGGAACATTTGGGGAAAAAAGAATATTTAGGAATCAGTGTGAAGTCTATCCAAACTTATTGTTTTTCAATTACTCCACAAATGTACACAATATCATTTTAAAAGCCTTACATTTTAAGGACAGAATAACAGACCCAGGCATTGTGGATCAAAGCTGTATAAATCAATAACCTTGCAATTTAAATTTTAGTACAATTGGGAGACATACATACAACTAAAAATATGGAAAAGACACTCAGGATATAATGAAATCTGCATAGTCAGAGAAGGCACTGGCAAGAAAAGGCTTGAGCAGAGACTTGATGGAGAAACAGGAAATTTCCTAGCAAATAAAGACAAGACAGGCTTGGCCCAGTGACTCATGCCTGTAATCCCAGTACTTTGGGAGGCTGAGGCAGGTGGATCACCTGAGGTCAGGAGTTCAGGACCAGCCTCACCAATATGGTGAAACCTCAGTCTTCACTAAAAACTAAAAATGCAAAAAAAAAAAAAAAAAAAAAAAAAATTAGCTGGGTGTGGTGGCATGTGCCTGTAATCCCAGCACCTCGGGAGGTTGAGACAGAATTGCTTGAACCCAGGAGGTGGAAGTTGCAGTGAGCCGAGATCGCGCCCCTGCACTCCAGCCTGGGCAACAGAGCAGGACTCTATCTCAAAACAGTAGAGGAATCAGCATGTGCCAAGCGTGCAAATATAATAAGGGAATACTATAGTCAACCCTATTCACATCAATTTGACAACTTGGAAGGAATGAATCAATTCCTCAAAAACCACAAATTACCACAACTCACCCAGTAAGAAATAATATAAACAGCCTGGTAACTACTGAGGAAATTTAAATTTGCAACTTTAAAACTCCCAAAACATAAATTTTCAAGCCCTGATAATTTCATTCAAGAATCCTGCCAAGTATTTAAAGAATTAACAGCAATTCTATACAATCTCTTTCAGGAAATGTAAAAGGAGGCCAGGCGTGGTAGCTCACACTTGTAATCCCAGAAATTTGTGAGGCTGAGGTGGGTGGATCACCTGAGGTCTCAAGTTTGAGATCAGCCCGACCAACATGGAGAAACCCCATCTATATAAAAAGTATAAAATTAGCCAGGAGTGGTGGCACATGCCTGTAATCCCAGCTACTCCAGAGGCTGAGGCAGGAGAATCACTTGAACCCAGGAGGCAGAAGATGCAGTGAGCCGAGATTTCACCATTGTACTCCAGCCTGGGCAACAAGAGTGAAACTCTATCTCAAAAAGAAAAAAAGAAAAGAAAAGAAAATGGAAAAGGGAACATTTATTCCCAATACATTTTATAAAGCTAGTGTTACTCTGATACCAAGACAAAGATAGTACATAAAACCTACAGAACAGAACTCTCGTGAACTTGATAAAAAGCATCTATAAAAAAACTCCTGCTATGATGAAAGACAGAATCCATTTCCCCAACATCAGAAATAAAGCAAGGAGGTCTGCTCTCATATTGAACATAGTACTAGAATCTAGACAATACAACACACAATACAAGAAGGCTGAAAAAAGGCTGATAGATAAAGGAAGAAATAAAACTGTTCTTATTTGTGAATAATACGACTGTCCATGGGGAAAATCCCAAGGAATCTAAAGGAATCCCAACTCCTAAAATAAATGAATTTAGCAAAGTCACAGCATACAAGATAAAATAGAAAAATCAACTATTTCTATATACTAACAAAGAATTTTGTGAATAATGAAATTAAAAAATAGTATCAGTAATAAATATTCAAAAAATTAAGTACCTAGGTGTAAATCTAACAAAATATACGCAGGAGTTATATGGTGATGACTGCCTAATGACAATAAAAGAAATCAAAGAATTAGCCAGGCGCAGTGGCAGGCACCTGTAATCCCAGCTACTTGTGAGGCTGAGGCAGGAGAATCACTTGAATCTGGGGAAGTGGAAGTTGCAGTGAGCTGAGATTGTGCCATTGTACTCCAGCCTGGGCGACAGAGTAAGACTGTCTCAAAAATAAATAAATAAATCAAAGAATATATTAAAAAATGAGGAGAAATATGTAGATGAGTTGGAAGATTCAACATAGTAAAGCTATCAATTCTCCCTAAATTGATAAACAGATTTAAAGTAATTCCTCTCAAAATCCCAGCAAAATTCTTTTTTTTTTTTTGAGACAGAGTTTTGCTCTTGTTGCCCAGGCTGGAGTGCAATGGCACAATCTTGGCTCACCGCAACCTCTGCCTCCAGGGTTCAAGCGATTCTCCTGCCTCAGCTTCCCAAGTAGCTGGGATTACAAGCATGCGCTGCCATGCTCAGCTAGTTTTGTATTTTTAGTAGAGATGGAGTTTCTCCATGTTGGTTAGGCTGGTCTCATACTCCCCACCTCAGGTTATCCGCCCACCAGTCTCCCAAAGTGCTGGGATTACAGGTGTGAGCCACAGCATCCAGCCAGTTAAGACAATTCTAAAACATACAGAAAGTTCACAGAATTAGAATAGCTAAAAATTTGTGAGGGGAGAAATAAAATGAGAGAAATCAATCTACCTAACTTCAGACTTACACAGCTACAGGAATCAAGACCGTGTGCTAATAGAGAACCCAGAAATAGACCAAAACAGACTCACACAAATATGCTCAACTGACTTTTGACAAAAGTGCATCAACAATTCAATAAAGGAAAGGGAGGCTATTCAACAAATACTGCTGGAGGAACTGGACGTCCACAGGCCAAAAAGTTGCCCTCAATCTAAATCTGACACCTAACAGAAAAATTAATTCAAAATGGGTCATGACTTAAATGTAAAACAAACTACAAAACTTTTAGAAAAAAAAAATAAGAGAAAATCTTCGGGATCCAAGGTTAGGCAGAGTTCTTGACACCAAAAGCACAATCTGTAAGAGGAAAAAATGATCAATTTCAACAAAATTTAAAATTTTGCTTTGCAAAAGACCCTCTTAGAAGATGAAAAGATAAACTACAGACTGAGAGAAAACAAAACCTGAGAAAGGACTAGAATCTAGCATATCTAAAAAACTTGAAAAGCAACAGAAAAAAAAACCTAGAAAACTAGAAAACAGGCAACACATTGGAAGGCTGAGATGGGAGGATTGCTTGAGCCCAGGAGTTTGAGACCAGCCTGGGCAACGTGGTCACACCCCTGCCTCTACAAAAATACAAAATTAGCCAGGCGTGGTGGTATGTACCTATAGTCCTAGCTACTTGGGGTAGCCGAGATGGGAGGATCACTTGAGCCCAGGAGGTCGAGGCTGAGGGTGCAGTGAGCCATGCTGGCACCACTGCACTGTAGCCTGGCTGACAACATGAGAAATGCAAGTTAAAATTACCATGACGTGTCACTATACACCTATAAGAATAGCTAAATTAAAAATAGGGACAACACCAAATGCTGGTGAGGATGTGCAGAAACTGGATTTCTCATACTCTTCTAGTGGAGATGGAAAATAATACGGCCATTCTGGGAAAGTTTGGCAGTTTCTTTTAAAACTAAGCATGCAACTACCATATGACCCAACAAATGTATTCCTGGGCATCTAGCCCAGAGAACTAAAGACTTACGCTTACATTATGAGTTACTGTACATGAATGTTCATAGCAGCTTTAGTCCCAATAGCCAAAAACTGAAAACAACCTAGATGTCCTTCAAACTGTGGCACAATCATACCATGGAATACTACCTATCCAGCAAACTAGATACACGCAACAACCTGGATGAATCTCCGGAATTTTGCTGAGTAAAAAAAAAAATCCAATCTAAAAAGGTTACTAACTGGGTGATTCCGTTATATTAAGTCTTGGAATGACAAAATTATAGGAATAAAAAACGAATTACTGATTGGGGTTAAGGAGGAGGTGGGGCAGCAAAGAAGTGAGTGTGGTTATAAAAAGGCAATATGGGATCCTCCTGGTTCTGGGAACATCCTTTATCTTCACTGTACCAATCAATGACAATATCCTGGCTGTGGTATTGTACTATGGGTTTGCAAGATATTGAGGAAAGCTGGGTAAAGGGTACAGGGTTCTCACTATACTGTATTATTTCTTACAACTGCATATGAATGTACAATTAACGAAAAATAAAATTTAATTCGAAAATAAGTAAAGTTAGCCTCAAAGCAAATTAAGTACAATTAAAAAGAAATCTAACATCACCTAAATGAAGTGCTCTCTTCTGTTCAAGTGTGTTTGGATACGATCTCTATGAATCAGAGTTCATAAAACACACCTTCCTCACCAGCACCCCTCAATTTTCCCTTACTCACATGCACACAAACACAGCAACTGATACAAGGCGGTCCAGACTGAAAAACTGAGATTTCTTTAAATACACGATAGAATAAAGAGAGGGAGAAAAATCCTTGTCCAGGCTCTATAAAACAAACCAACGGTGTCACTTTGGACAGATCCGCTACTCTCTCAGCCTACAATCTGAACTGTTTCTACAATTTAAACTTCTCCCGTAGGAGGCTGCTTAGTGGAGTAGTTCACAAACTTTTTGGTCTCCAGTGTCCAAAGAGCTTTTGTTTACATAGATTACAACCAATGATGTTTATAGTATCAGAAATTAAAAGGGAGAATATGTTTTTAAGAATACACAAAGGCATACTCCATCGGCCCTCCAAACGGTGGTGAGATCATTCCACATCATGTAGCCTTTGGAAAACTCGATGTACGCGACCTTGGTACTATTATGAAAATAGCTGTAAACAAACTTTGAAAACCGCTGGCTTACTAGCAAGCAAGATAAATAAATATACAAAGGTAACTGATAAGGTTCAAAACACCGAACAAACGCATTGTTTTAGAGTACAAAAGTGTCACGGCGGGAAAAAAAAAAGGTTCAAAACTGTAATGGAGGAAAACTTGGACCACACCGTTTGGTAAAACGGGAGAGCTTCTGAAAAGCCAGGGAAGCCGGGCTTTCTCCTACGGTCAGGAAGGCTCGGAAATGCTCACAGCTGTAAAAGATGACCGCTACTGAATCCGTCCGCACGCGCCTTCAATACCGTTATCGCCGTGAGAGACCTACAATCACCGTTACGGATTTGACTTTTGGCAACGTCCCGACGCTGGCGCCGCGCCCCTCGAGTCTGGGTCCGACCGCGCCCAGGCTCCGCAGAGGATCCTCTCCCGCCCAACGCGCCCAACCGCCGCGGAAGCCGGGGCGGGCGGGGCCCGAGAGGGCGCGGGTCACAATCCCCGACCGGACGAAGCGACCAGCGGGCCGGGGAAGTCCCGCGGGGGCCGGGGAGCGCAGGACAGGGGCCCCGGCTTCGGCGGGACTCACCAAGTGCCGCGCCACCTCGGAGGATGCCATGGTCGCGGGCGGGGGTGAGGCGAAGCGGCGGTGTCAGCCCGACCCCGAGCTGCTGGCACTTGGCGACGGCGGCGGGAAAACCGGAGGGCTGCACTAACGGGAGGGGCACGGGGTGGGACCGCCTCGTTGACAGTGAAGGGACAAGGGCGGGACCGAGAAGGCGGCCTCCGGAGGAGGGGGACGGGAAGGGGGGACGCGGGGCGGGGTCGAGGCGGACGCCCTACGGAACACGCTGAGCGTTTGGCGCGCGCGAAGCAAGCCCCTCACAGGGGCTGCCCTAGACGCCTTAGAGGACTGACCGTCAGTGTGGGGCGGGCAGAAGGAGAGCCGCAACTCCAGAAAGAGGGAGCGAGGAATGAAGGCGGGGACTGCAGAGCAGTGATTGCAGCCTTGCAAGGCCGGAAGTGGGCGGACCCTAGAGCGGGACCGCCTAGGTGGGTGTGGCCGAGACCTCGGGGAACGGAAGTGGGCGTGACCTGGTGGCGTGGGCCTGGGGTGGGGGTGCGGGGGGCGTGTCCGCTCGGGCGCGGCCCAGTGAGGCAGTAGCCTAGCCCTTCGGCCGCAGACGTGGAGGCGGGTGGCCAGCTGAGCTCGCCAGCCTCCATCGCCGTCGGGAGCCGGCCTCTGGGAGCCCGCCGCGATGGGACCGGGCTGAGCGTCCCGCTGGCGGGGCAACAGCGCGGTCCAGGATGGAGGGGTCGGTGGAGCGGGGCCCGGAGGCGGACCCGGGCCTGGAGGCGGCGCTGGGCCCCGAGGCGGTGCTGCGCTTCCTGGCAGAGCGCGGGGGCCGGGCCCGGCACGCCGAGCTGGTGCAGCACTTCAAGGACGCCTTAGGCGGCGAACCCGAGCAGCGCGCCCGCGCCCGCGCGCGCTTCAAGGAGCTAGTGAACGCAGTGGCCACGGTGCGCGTCGATCCCGCCGACGGCGCCAAGTACGTGCACCTCAAGAAGAGGTTCTGTGCGGGGCCGCCCGCGCCAGCCGGGGACCCGCCACGAATCCAGGTGACCGCCGAGCCTGAGGCCCCCGACGGCCCGGCCGTACCCGAGGTGCGCGATCAGCTCCCCGACGCAGCGGTCCCGGAGGCGCACCCTGGACGGGGCCTCGAGCCTGGCGACTGGGAGCCCCCGGCCGCTGCTCATAGGCCGCCCCTAAGCGCCAGGGCTCCCTGGAAGAACTCGCGGCGCGACGTGCAGCCCCTACCCCGGACGCCGGCCCCGGGGCCTGGCGAGGACCTGGAGCCCCCGCCTCATGGCTGCGAGGAAGCGGACAGGGGCAGCTCCCTTGGGGGGGCCATCGCGCCGAGGCCAGCCCGCCAGAATTTCCGCGACCTGGTGATGGGCAGCTCCCCGCAGCTGAAGAGGAGCGTGGGTCCCGGGGGCAGCAGCCAGAGAGGTCAGTAGTCCCTTATGACTTAGTGACTTCATGATTCTAAGTCCAAGTGACTCAAACTAAGGTCACTGAGTAGATGACACTGTGAAGCAGGAAAGAGAAAAGGAGAGGAATCAGCACAGGTTTGATGCAATTTTGGAACTACTGAGCTTAAGGTTCCTATGAACACCTTGGATCCCTCAAACAGCTCCTATGTAATCACCCAAATCTTTAGTCAAACATATAATTCGGGTAAATTTTACATTATCAAAAACAAATATACATGGCCCAGTGGTAATTCTCACTTGTCTTGAAGTTTCCACTGGCTCCTTGAGACCTGAATTGTTCCACACTGATAAGACCAACTGACTAAAGATTCAGCTTAACTCATTAAGCCAGTTAGGCTTAGTTTTTAGGCTAAATATAATTATACCATATTACTAGTATCAGGCTGCAGTTTATAAAATATTATCTTATTTTTATAGTCAGAAAAAAAATAAATCGGCTGGGCGAGGTGGCTCACGCCTGTCATCGCAGCACTTTGGGAGGCTGAGGTGGGTGGATCACGAGGTCAAGAGATCGAGACCATCCTGGCCAACATGGTGAAACCTCATCTCTACTAAAATACAAAAATTAGCTGGGCATGGTGGTGGGCACCTACAGTCCCAGCTACTTGGGAGGCTGAGGCAGGAGAATTGCTTCAACCCAGGAGGCGGAGGTTACAGTGAGCCGAGGTCATGCCACTGCACTCCAGTCTGGCAACAGACCAAGACTCCATCTCAAAAAATAAATAAATAAATGGTCAAAAAGAAGAAAAAAGTTATATATATTGAAATGGGGGAATTATTATTACAATGGGCAATTGCTACTACAAAGATTAGAAGCAATAATTATGAAAATTGAGAGAAATGAATGTAATGTGACATTAAGCAGTAAAAGAATACAGGATTGTGTTGACTAATATATAGTTACAAGTAAAAATGATTTCTGGATATGAACAAGCATTATAAAGTCTGATTCTTGGTGGGAGAATAAATATTTCCTTCTCTTTTTTGATATCTATTAATATTATTACTCATGTGAATTTAACAAAGAAAAAAGAACACAGGTCTTCCTCAAATATCTACAAAAATGCATTTAATCAGCTGCTATGGATTGAGTGCCTACTATGTTGCAGAAACTGTCCTAAGTACTGGGGATGCATAACTTAAAAAACAGAAAAATCTCTGCTCTTATACAGCTCCTATTCCAGTAAGGAAAAGACAGACAAAAATCTAAGTAAAATGTACATCTTGCTAAAGGACAATAAATGAAATTAAAAAAAAAATAAGGCAGGAAAAGAGGATAGGAAAGGTGGAGGTAGCATGAGCAAGGGATGGGCACCTCTACCCTGTGTTTACTCGCTTAGGGGAGCATAAGAAGGAGAGGGGCTGAAAACTGAAAAGGTGGGGACTAAAAGGATAATCTATGCAGATGCTGAAATCATCCAGAATTCTGACAGGTCTAATGTTACAGAATTATAGGTAGCCAGTAGCTAAACCATCAGGCACCAGGGGAGGTGGGGGTCTCAGATGAATGCAACAAAGGCATGTGGTTAGCAGACAGTATTGACAGCTGGGTGTTGGTCAGAACTGTTAGCTTACTAACAGAGGAGGATGATCTGGAAAGTGACAGGAGGTGTGTGGCAGTCAACTACTCCATTTACAGATTCTAGGACACAAGGTGAATCCATTAATGACAGAAGGTTCCTAGACAACCCCTCTGAGAAAACGTTCAGTCAACATAAAAGTAGTCAAATATTTCTGTATTCTGACTAAAATCACAAATATATATAAAGGAAGGCTTGACCTGTTTTATTTTGTTTTGTTTGCGATGGAGTCTTGCTCTATTGCCCAGGCTAGAGTGCAATGGCACAATCTCGACTTACTGAAATCTCCGCCTCCTGGGTTTAAGTGATTCTCCTGCCTCAGTCTCCTGAGTAGCCGGGATTACAGTCACTCGCCACCACGCCAGGCTAATTTTTGTATTTTTAGGAAAGATGGGGTTTCGCCACATTGGCAAGGCTGGTCTCGAACTCCTGACCTCGTGATCCGCCCACCTCCGCCTCCCAAAGTGCTGGGATCACAGGCATGAGCCACTGCGACTGGCCTGCTTGACCCATTTAAACCCAAGAATAGCAGTGGGCAAAATTTTCTAGGAAAATTTTCTAGGAATCTGTGGAATAAGACACAGGTAATAACTAACTAAAAATTCTCACTAATTTTTCAGCCACACTGACAAACACTGTCATGCTTTGATGATGTCCTGTTCCCACTCTGAGGCAATCCTTTTGTCCCCAGTCATAGCCTCCTCTGGTTACCACGGCTGCACCAAGGCCCTACAGGGTCTGGCCCCACCTACTCTCCAGCTTCATCTTGCTACTGATGTCCTCCTCTAGCATGTTTCAGACATGTCAAAGCTCCACCCACCGGCCCTTTACAATAGCCATTCCCTCTGCCTGGATGTCCTTCCCATCCTTTGTACCATACAAAGGTTCTTTCCCTCCAAGGGCTTACATTATAGTGAGGAGAGAGAGTCAAACAAGAAAACAAAATGTGTAAGTGCTGTGAAGGAAAGAAATAATGTGATAGAGTGTAACTGAGGTGGCAGTAGGGAGGAGATTTTCACAAAGGTTCAAATGCAACTCAATAGAGAAAGGACAGTTAAAAAAAAACAAAAACAAAAAACAGGACTGGAACAATTGGACGCCCATATGCTAAAACAAGCAAAAAGAACCTCGATTCATACCTGGTACCATACATAAAAATAACTCAAAATGGAACACTGACCTAAAAACTTCTAGAAGTATAAAATCTTTGTGACTTTGGGTTAAGCAAAGACTTTTTAGCTACAACACCAGAAGCACAATCCATTTAAAAAAAAAAAAAGTGACGAACTGGACTTAAATAAAAATCTTCTGCTGTTCAAAAGACGTACTTAAGAGACTGAACTGGGCACAGTGGCTCACACTTGTAATCCCAGCACTTTGGGAGGCCCAGACAGGTGGATGGCTTGAGTTCAGGAGTTCAAGACCAGCTGGGCAACATAGTGAAACCTAGTCTCTACAAAAAAATTTTAAAAATTAGCCAGATGTGGTGGCACATACCTGTAGTCCCAGCTACTCAAGAGGCTGAGGCAAGGGAGACAGAGGAAGACCTGGGAGACAGAGGAAGACCATGTCTCCAGCCTGGGAGACAGAGGAAGATCATGTCCCAAAAAAAAGAAAAAAGAGACTGAAAAGACAAGACAGTCTTTTATCCTTTTATAGAACACCTGTAAATCATCTGCATCTGTCTCATAAAGGACTTATATAATAACAACAAATATACATATATATATATATTTAAAACTTATACAACTCAATAATTAGACAATAACCCAGTTAAAAATTGGGAAAAGACTCAACACTTGACCAAAGATATACAGATAGCCAATAAGCACGTGACAAGATGCTCAACATCGTGAGTCATTAGGGAAATGCAAACTAAAACCACAGTGAGATATCACTACATACCTATCAGAACGGCTAACAAAAAAAAACTAACAATATCAAGTACTGGCAAGGATGCAGAGCAAGCAACACAGACTCTCACTCATCACTGGTAGGACTATAAACTGGTACAACCACCTTGTAAAACAGTATGACAGTTTCTTTTTTAAGTTAAACCCACACTTACTATACCACTCAGCAATCCTACTCCTATATACTGACCCAAGTGAAATGAAAACTTAACATTTGGCTGGGCATGGTGGCTCACACCTGTAATCCCAGCACTTTGGGAGGCCAAGGCAGGTGGATCACTGGAGGTCAGGAGTTTGAGACCAGCCTGGCCAACATGGTGAAAACCCGTCTCTATTAAAAACACAGAAATTAGCCAGGTGTGGTGGTGCACGCCTGTAGTCTCAGCTACTCAGGAGGCTGAGGCAGGAGAATCACTTGAACCCAGGAGGCAGAGGTTGCAGTGAGCCAAAATCAGGTCACTGCACTCCAGCCTGGGCAACAGTGAGACTCCATCTCAAAAGAAAAAAGAAAAGAAAAGCCGCTGGGCACAGTGGTTCATACCTGTAATCCCAGCACTTTGGGAGGCTGAGATGGGTGGATCACCTAAGGTCAAGAGTTCAAGACCAGCCCAACTAACACGGAGAAACCCCGTCTCTACTAAAAATACAAAAAATTAGCCAGGTGTGGTTGTGCATGCCTGTAATCCCAGCTACTTAGCAGGCTGAGGCAGGCGAACAGCTTGGACCCGGGAGGCAGAGGTTGCAGTGAGCTATCGTGGAACTGCACTCCAGCCTGAGCATTAAAAGCGAAACTCCATTTCCAAAAAAGAAAAAAGAAAACTTACATTCACACAAAAACCTGTAAAGGTATACAGTAGTCTCGTTCATAATTGCCAAAAACTGGAATCAGCCCATATGCTTTTTAAAGGGAGAAAGGTTGAATAAACTAATTGTGGCACATCAATACAATGGTATATGACTCAGTGATAAAGGTGAGTGAAAGAAGCCAGCACAAAGGCTATGATAATTCCATACAACTGACACTGTGGAAGGCAAAACAATAGGGGCAGAAAACTGGACAGTGGTTGTCAGAGGATAGGATAAGGATAGAGGGTAGGATAAGAGGTTGACTACAAACACCACAAGGGCATTTTGGGGGGTTATGGAACTAGTCTATATAGCTGGTGGTTATACAGCTGTATGCCTTCACCAAAACCCATTGAATCTTATACTAAAAAGGGTAAATTTATTGTATATAAATTGTACGTGAATTCAAAAAGTTAATTCATAAGAGTTTAACAAAATTTTCTGACTAAAAGGTAGGTAAATGAGAAAGTGTAGCTAACAAAAATGAATCAGAATATCTGCGGATGAACTAAATAATATATGTATAATTTTTATTTTTGAGACGGAATCTCGTTCTGTCACCCAGGCTGGAATGCAGTGGCACTATCGGCTCACTGCAACCTCCACCTCCTGGGTTCAAGTGATTCTTCTGCCTCAGCCTCCTGAGTACATGGGACTACAGGCCCGTGCCACCACACCCAACTAATTTTTTGTATTTTTAGTAAAGATGGGGTTTCACCATGTTAGCCAGGATGGTCTCGTTCTCCTGACCTAGTGATCCATCGGCCTCTGCCTCCCAAAGTGCTGGGATTACAGGTGTGAGCCACCACGCCTGACATATATGTATATTTTTGTAATCAACAAAAAGAAAATATATAGCAAAATATGCAAATACAAAACAAAATTAAAATATTTTCTCCAACTGTTCAACTTGTAATGCTGTAATAGGTTCTTTGGCCTTCAGAGTTACATGGAAACTATAATTCTTTGCTATACAACAGAATCTCTGTTACTATATGACAAGCAGCCTATCTTCTATCAAAACAGAGAGCCCCTAGAAATTCTCTCAATGACCCATGTCACGAAGAAGAGTTAACATGACGTCATTATAAATGTATGTTAAGAAGGCTGTTAGAATTAACTGTTTATAGTAGCAACAGATGCTGCAACATTAAGAACTGCCAAAGCCCAGAATGAGATCTGGGGCAAGGAGGTACAAAGACAACATGGAAGAAACAAGAGATATTTTGTGCAAGCGTGTCTGACAAAGTTGCATCTCATCCAAAAAACTGGAGATAGCAGTACTCACTCAGCTCATGGGCTGGGAAGTACCTGCCATGGTTAATGCACTTCAGCAACTGGTAGCATTTAATTACCGTAGTAAACATAGTTACAGCCACAAAGGACAAGTCCACAGAAAAATATATCTTGACTACTTTATTACCTGCAAAGATCTTTAGAGATGGCCCGGCATGGTGGCTCACACCTGTAATCCCAGCACTTTGGGAGGCTGAGGTGGGTGGATCACCTGAGGTCAGGAGTTCGAAACCACCCTGACCAACAAGGTGAAACCCCATCTCTTAAAAACAAAAACAAAACAAAACAAAAAAACAAAAACAAAAACAAAAAAACCCAGATCTTTAGAGATTACTAGACCACTAAAAACAAAAATATATCCAAGGAAGTTGAAAATAATAGCTAAAAAGTTCCCTTTCATTAAAAAAATATTTGCTCTAAGGAAAAATTTAAAGCTGTTTCCTTCATGAATGGTAACTCAGAACTGAAAGGCTACTCATGTTAAGGTTGAGCATATCAACAGTGTGAGACAGTGAATCTTCTTCCTGTCTAAAATGTCTAGCTAGCTCTTCTCCACTAACCCGTGCCCATCTCTATCTTTACTACTTAGCACAATATTGAGCTTTTGTAAAAAGCTTTCATTCTATTTATGTAAAGGTAGTATAAACCATAATCACACAAATAATTTGTATTTTCCAAAAATTCATATTAGTAAGCTGCATGGATTAAGAATACAGTTTCCACAGAAACAGTATTACAGCTAATCTCCTGAGCAGGTTCCCAAATGCCTCATTTACGCTATAATGTACAGAGTATTTACAGTCTTAGACTGTTTTCAAATCTAGTAGCAGACTAAGAAGGAAGTTGCCCTATTTCTAGAATGGTTAACTACAGATCATGCATTCTCAATGGGGGCAGTACCTGTATTCTCTCTCCCCATAAACAAAGCAGAAATTGGTTCTTGGGAGGACAAAAATAAATGAATGAATGAATGAATGAATGATTGGTGTCCCTCACCAAAGCTCAAGCTTACCTGAAAAATGTTTATTCTTTAGTACTGGATTCCTCCAATTAGGGAGAACTTAAAGTTAAATTAATTACTTGGGCTAATCAATTTAATAAAAATTAAATATGTTATTAATTACATTTTCTTTAAATTTAATTTTTCTCCTAAGAGGGCAATAATGAAAAAAAAGGTTGAGAAAAACTGTTCTAGAGAAACCTTGAAACAGGCAAAGTTTTTTCCCACCTCCTTTTTGCAGCCCTCCCCTTCCCTGATTCCCCACCCAGATTACCCTAAATCAAAACTACCTACCTGTGTTCACCCCTAGGGAAACTCTGACTTCCTTGATTCCCAGGATCTCACTAGGTGTTAGGAAAGTCACCCACTGACTAACCTGACTGGGGGTATCTATACTTGTATAAAAGGACAAAAGGACTTTCTATAAAGTAGATTTCATGCAGTGTAAATGGGAAAAAAAACCTTAAGATTATGCTGGAAATAAGGAAAAGTTCAATGTCTGTTTCTGAGGCCCTGACTCAGGTTGAGCAGAACTAGCCACTAAATTGTCAATGGGAACATTTCTCATCTACACATAGAACTACCTTAGTCAACCATTCCTCTTTTTTTTTTTTTTTTTTTTTTTGATGGAGTTTCACTCTTGTTGCCCAGGCTGGAGTGTGCAGTGGCGCGATCTCTGCTCACTGCAACCTCTGCCTCCCATGTTCAAGTGATTCTCCTGCCTCAGCCTCCCAAGTAGCTGGAATTACAGACATGTGCTATAATGCCCAGCTAATTTTTGTATTTTTAGTAGAGAAGGGGTTTCACCATGTTGGCCAGGCTGGTCTCGAACTCCTGACCTCAGGTGATCCACCCGCTTTGGCCTCCCAAAGTCCTGGGATTACAGGTGTGAGCCACCATGTCCAGCCAAACCATTTCTCTTAAAATGAAGGTCTTTTATAACAAAGGCAGCTTTTTATTTTAATTTTTAAAAATCATCTGAGTAATTCTGGCCTAATTTAGAGCTCAAAGTGATATTCCTGCCAAATAGTATATATGCAGCTAAGGAAAAATTTCACCATGCACAGCTTCTATTTGTCCATGAAGAAACTGGGATACAGACTACTCACAAAACATTCAAGGTATCTCTCAATATACTCCCTACCTAATAGTTCACAATTTATTAACTCTTTCTATGTAACATGCACTCTAAGACAATAGGACTTTCTTGCTATTCCCATAAAAATGGACCACACAGAGGGCAGGATAAACTTGATCTGATTCTTAAGGGAGGAACGTGAAGGAAATCAGAGAAAATAGACACACTTCTACCTTATTTTTGGTAAGCTCCTTGGTCATGTGATCCTAAGCTGATGAAGCTAGTGTAGAGGGGTCGGGGAGCCCATCCTACCTGGCACAGACCAGTAGCCTATTTACTAAAAGTAATACCAACAAAGTATAAGTGCTATATCCCAAGCTACTAAATCACGATATTCGTTTTTATCATATTTAACATCAGAATTTAAAATATTTGTAGTAGACATAAATTCTACAAAGTGTTAAATTTTCTAAATAAAGCATTATCTAAATCAACTTTACAGATATAATCGGAAGAAAATGTAAGAATTAAAGTTCTCATTACAAAAACTTTCAGCATCAAGCATTTTATAGTAGAAATGCTCAAAATCTAAAGCAGAGACAAATTAGATTAACATGGTTGAAAACAAGGGTCCAATATGTATTCTTGAAGAGAGGAATCTATCCTGTAGTAGATTATAAAAATTTAAGAGCATCTTTCTCCTTTTCTCCCACACACCAAAATATATCAATCAATCAATCAGTCCAAAGAGAGTTTGGGACCACGTTATAATGAGAATCAGTCTGGGAATATCTGAAAAGCATGACACTATCAGTGTTACAGCCTAGGGAAGTTGGGGTTTCATTAGAACATACATGTAGATGAACAAAAAGCTCCTGGCTGGCTGCAGTCATTTATAATTTATTCATTTAACATTCAACAAGAATAAAATTGTCCAAGATTATGTACTTTCCATACAAAAAATAATCAACACCTGTCCTCAAAGATGTATGAGTATGGCTATGGAGGATACTAAGAATAACACAAGTTGCTCTTCCTGAAGACAGATCATTTAATTAAGGATGAAAAAATGCAGAGCTTACTAGATGCAAAAGGTTAACAATGCAAAACCATAAATTAGGAGGTACCGCAAGGTAGCATATGACCAAATGCCAAATAAGCAGTATCCCTAGCGTTGGGGGCTGCGGTTCTGTGGGAAAGCTTCAGAGGAAGTGGCATGGGAACTGAGTCTTTCATTATACAACAATTATAGGATCTCCAGATGAAGAGATGGGAATATCCAAAGGCGCGGAGGTTGTAATTACTGGGACATGAAAGAAAATTAAGAATCACAACTTCAAGACAGAAAGTATACTAATGAGGGAAGCCTCTGAGATACAAAAGTTATCCTCACTGAAGAATATCTGAGAAGGAAAGAGAAAAAAAGAGTTCAGAAGCATTGTAGCTAAAAAACAGGAAATGACAAACTCAGACAGGAATTGCAAAGATTTAGACACAACGTTAAAATAAAGGTAAGGATAACTGAAAAAGTGGAAGATTATGGCTGTGTTTTTCGGGATAGGAAAAGGCAGTCAGTAGACTGTACTTAACACTACTTCAAGATGCACTATCTCAGTCAGCAATAACAAACTATACCGTCAGGATCACCTGAATCATAGAACAGATGCAATTCCTAATGGGGTCATGGTGGAGATAATGGCAGAGACAATATGGCACAGAGCAGATATCATGATCACCAGCTGTGATTCCTTGAGCAAGACATTAAACTTCGATGAGTTTTAATATCCTCTTTCTATCAAAAAAAAAAAAAAAAGTCTGAAAAGGGCCAGGTGGCTCACGCCTATAATCCCAGCACAGCGGGAGGCTGAGGTGGGTGGATCACCTGAGGTTGGGAGTTCAAGACCACCCTGACCAACATGGAGAAACCCTGTCTCTATTAAAAATACAAAAGAAATTATTCTGGCGCATGCCTGTAATCCTAGCTACTCAGGAGGTGAGGCAGGAAAATCACTTGAACCCAGGAGGCAGAGGCTGCAGTGAGCCAAGATCGCCCCACTGCACTCCAGCCTGGGCAACAAGAGTAAAACTCTATCTCAAAAAAGAAAGGTCTGAAAATCTGTTGAGTATCAAATGAGGCCGGGCGCAGTGGCTTACAGCTGTAATCACAGAACTTTGGGAGGCCGAAGTGGGCATATCACGAGGTCAGTAGATGGAGACTACCCTGGCTAACACATTGAAACCCATCTCTACTAAAAATACAAAAAATTAGCCAGGCGTTGTGGCATGCACCTGTAGTCCTAGCTACTCGGGAGGCTGAGGCAGGAGAATCACCTGAACCCTAATAAAAGTGAAAATAAAACATATCAAAATCTGTGGAACAAAACTAAAGCTGTGCTTAGAGGAAAATTCATTTTTTTCTTCATCACCTAGAATTACCATACAGCATGGATTACCCTTGTGAATATACTTAGTCATTTTTTATTTTTCAAGCCAAGTCTCTGATACAATATGCATAGACTTTGATCTTTAATTTACACCATGTTATAGAACTATTGCTGCAGTCAAGTTATATTTAAATTAATAAAGAATTATCAGGCAAAAAAAAAAAAAGCACATATTAGAAAGGAGAAAATTTCAAATCAAGCATCCAAGCTCCTCCTTTGAGAACGCAGAACAGAAAAAGGGCAAAATAAACCCAAAGCAAGCAAAATAGAAGAGGAAAATATAGAAGGAAATAATTCTTAAGAATAAAGATCAGAAATCAATGATATTGAAAACAAAAACAATAGAAGTCAATGAAATGAAAAGCTGGTTCTTTAAAAAGATGGATTAAATTGACAAACTACTAGCAAGATTGACAGAAGCAGACACACAAATTACCAGTATCATGAATGAAATAGAGATACCACTATAGATCCTGAAGACATCGAAAGGATAATAAGGGAATACTATAGTCAACCCTATTCACATCAATTTGACAACTTGGAAGGAATGAATCAATTCCTCAAAAACCACAAATTACCACAACTCACCCAGTAAGAAATAATATAAACAGCCTGGTAACTACTGAGGAAATTTAAATTTGCAACTTTAAAACTCCCAAAACATAAATTTTCAAGCCCTGATAATTTCATTCAAGAATCCTGCCAAGTATTTAAAGAATTAACAGCAATTCTATACAATCTCTTTCAGGAAATGTAAAAGGAGGCCAGGCGTGGTAGCTCACACTTGTAATCCCAGAAATTTGTGAGGCTGAGGTGGGTGGATCACCTGAGGTCTCAAGTTTGAGATCAGCCCGACCAACATGGAGAAACCCCATCTATATAAAAAGTATAAAATTAGCCAGGAGTGGTGGCACATGCCTGTAATCCCAGCTACTCCAGAGGCTGAGGCAGGAGAATCACTTGAACCCAGGAGGCAGAAGATGCAGTGAGCCGAGATTTCACCATTGTACTCCAGCCTGGGCAACAAGAGTGAAACTCTATCTCAAAAAGAAAAAAAGAAAAGAAAAGAAAATGGAAAAGGGAACATTTATTCCCAATACATTTTATAAAGCTAGTGTTACTCTGATACCAAGACAAAGATAGTACATAAAACCTACAGAACAGAACTCTCGTGAACTTGATAAAAAGCATCTATAAAAAAACTCCACACAAGAACTTATGCATCAATGTTCACAGCAGTTTTATTCCCAATGATCAAAAACTGGAACCATCCCAAATATCCAACAAGTGGTGAATAGACAGACAAATTGTAGTATACTAAACTACTGATACATGTTACAACATGGATGACTAGCTAGGTGTCCCAATAGTGATTTATTTACTGGGATTTGAGTTTTTAAAAATATGCATTATGTACATTTTTTACATAATCATATATTCTTATATAGATATAAATGCAGATATAAATGTCTTGAAGGGTAATAACAGACTATTGAGAGTGGTTACCAGTTAGCAGTGGACTTACAGGTTGGGGTGAGAGGGAATTGCTTTTTATTGTATATAGCAGGCAGAATTCTGAGACCGCCCCTAACACTGATGCCCCTGGTGCACATGAACTTTCTCCGACTTATTTCAAATGCTAACCTAGGTGTCGCTGAGAAGAGATTTTACAGATGTGATTAAGGTCCAAACCAGTCAACCTTAGAAATGGAAAGTATCCTGGGTGGGCCTGACCCCTCAATGAGGTAAATCCTTTTTTTTGAGGCAGAGTTTTTGCTCTGTTGCCCAGACTGGAGTGCAATGTGTGGTCTTGACTCACTGCAACCTCCGCCTCCTGTGTTCAAGCGATTCTCCTGCCTCAGCCTCTCGAGTAGCTGAGATTACAGGCACACACCACCATGCCCAAGTAATTTTTGTATTTTTAGTAGAGACAAGGTTTCACCATGTTGGCCAGGCTAGTCTCAAACTCTCGACCTCAGGTGATCCACTCTCCTTGGCCTCCCAAAGAGCTAGGATTACAGGTGTGAGACACCATGCCCAGCCATGAGGTAAATCCATAACAGGGCCTAGGCACTTCCTTGTCAAAAACCTGAAGCATGAAGGGAACTCCATCTGCCAGTTCTCCCTTGCTGGCTTTCAGAACGGAATGGTCTCTAGGAGCTGACAACCCCCAGCCAGCAGTGAACTGAAGTCTGCCAACAACCGGGAAGAGTATGGAAGGAAAGCCTCCAGATAAGAATCCAGCAGCTGACTCCTTGAGCGTGAAATCCAGAGCAGAGAAGGCAGATGGGCCATGCCTGACCTTCGACCTACAGAATTGTGAGCTAACAAGCAGATACTGTTTTAAGCAGCTAAATTTGTGACAAATTGTTATGAAGCAACAGAAAACTAGTATACTATATTCTCTTTTGTGCCATTTGAATTCTTTTTAGTCATGTAGGCATGTTGTCTTCATATTTTTTTAAAGATCGTGAAGAAGCACTAGGCTTCCTCCTCATGCAAGTATTCAAGATGATAAGAATTTCATAACTTGTTAAAGTTGTTATCTGACAGGCATATGCTTATTATATAACAGTTGAACTAAATGGCCTCTAGGATCCCTTATAGTTCTACAATGACAGGATTTTAATGTAACTGAAAAAAGAAGCATTTCAAAAATGAATGTGTGGTCCCCATGATGTAACACAGAAGAGGGGCCAGGGAAAAAGAAAGTAAGCAATAGCCACTGGATGGACTTGTCACTGAAGATTACTAGTGACTCCGACAGTAGTCTCTGGAGGATTAAACACAATTCAAAAAGTCTATGAGGAAGATGGAATAGACTGTTAGTACAGTGAGAGAAAAACATTAAAAGGAGGGTAGTTTGTCAAATTAAAATTTATCAATATCGTTGATATAAGGAGAAAGGGGGAAAAACAAGAAGAGAGACTACAGTTATTGGAGCACAGAACTAAAGGAAATTATTTAATCTTATTGAATTACTGGCCAGGCATGGTGGCTCATCCCTGTAATCCCAGCGCTTTGGGAGGCTGAGGCAGGTGGATCACTTGAGGTCAGGAGTTCAAGATCAGCCTGTCCAACATGAGCAAGACCCAGTCTCTGATAACAATACAAAAGTTAGCCGAGTGTGGTGGCACATGCCTATGATCATAGCTATTCAGGAGGCTGAGGCACGAGAAATGCTTGAACTGGAAGGTAGAGGTCGGATGAGCCGAGACTACGCCACTGCACTCCAGCCTAGGCAACAGAGCGAGACTCTGTCTCAAAAACAAACAAACAAACAAACAAACAACAACTTGTTGAATTACCCATGTTTGTATTTGTAATTTCCTTTCTAATTGAAGTTTAAAACTCATCTCTTTCAACAAATTACATTTACTTCCTCTTTTTAAACACAAATTTCAGTATGAATTACCAAAGCCATACCTGCAGGCCCTTATAAGCATCAGGTCTAATCTTGCATTAGGGAGGCTTCTGGCAGGACCACCCAAGGGCTCCCTAAACGCTACCATTCACAGGAGTTCTATGCACCCACCATGTTCTGCAGTGTGCTCAAACAACAAATCACAGCCGGGCATGGTGGTTCTACCTGTAATCCTAGCACTTTGGGAGGCCGAAGCAGGCAGATCACTTGAGGCCAGGAGTTCCAGACCAGCCTAGCCAACATGGAGAAACTCTGCCTCTACTAAAAATACAAAAATTAGTCAGCTGTGATGGAGCATGCCTGTAATCCCACCTACTTGGGAGGCTGAGGCATGAGAATTGCTTGAACCTGGGAGGCATAGGTTGCAGTAAGCTAAGATCACACCATTACATTCCAGCCTGGGCAACAGAGCAACACTCTGTCTAAAGAAACAAAAACAAACAAATAACGAATGAAAAAAGAAACAAGGCCAGGCACGGTGACTCACGCCTGTAAACCTAGCACTTTGGAAGGCTGAGGTGGGTGGATCACCGGAGGTCTGGAGTTTAAAACTAGCCTGGCCAACATGGTGAAACCCCATCTCTACAAAAAAATCCAAAACAAACAAACAAACAAACAAAAAAACAATTAGCCAGGCATGGTGGCAGGCACCTGTAATCCCAGCTACTCAGGAGGCAGGAGAATCGCTTGAACCTGGGAGGCGGAGGTTGCAGTGAGCCAAGATCACGCTACTGTGCTCTGGCCTGGGCAAGAGAGCAAGACTCTGTCTAAAAAAAAAAAAAAACAGAAAAGAAACAAAAATATTTCCTTAATGTCAGATTATGGATACTCAATTATTCAATCCATCATCGACTTTTCACTTGAATCAACAGAAAAATTAATTCACGTTCACAGTAAGTACAAACAGAAGTCTTTATCAGAAGAGTCTATGAACACTCCAAACAGTTATTTTAAAATCATAGAAGCATTTAGAGTACAATGTGGTATCTATTTAAGGACATACTCACTCTCTGTTCATCATCAGATCCTTGTGAAGACATACAAGTAGTTTTCGTTGCCATGTGAGACTGAAAGAGCTGAAAAAGGAATACAAAGGCTTAAAAGGAAACAGAAACATTTCCCGCAAAACCCATTATCTAAATAATATATTTACATGAATAAGGTGTTACAATATTGTTGTTATCACCAAGTTTTGACTCGTAGTCTACACTATTGAATTGCGTTTGAAATTGTGGCTTTCTTAATGGATAGGTATCTACATAAGTAAATAACATATAATATTCAACATATGCAGTAATACACTTACACACAAAAAAATTGTAAGAAATTAGTAAACTCCCATTTACAAGTAGGGAGACAAAGAACTTTATTTTTACTTAAGTTGCTTTATAGGATTAAAAAGGGAAAATAAGCTATTTCATTTTTAAAGACACTCTAAGAGCCAAGAAGTCCCTCAAAATTAGGTATGCTCCACTGCAGTGTGGCAGGGGAAATATAAATGTCAAGAATGCTACAATTGCAGAGTGGTGGGGAAAGCAGGGATTTTATAATTTGAACAAGTACCTTAGTCACCAATTAAAATAAAAATAATCATTTATAGAACTCATATTACATGTCCATATCACTATGCTAGCTAGCTCATTAAGTTCATTTTCTTATATAATCCTTACAATACATCTGAGCTATACATATTATCATTCTCATAGCCTAGATGAAAGAATTTGGATTCTCTATTTTTTTTTTCTTCAAATATCTTTTTTTTTCTTTTGTGTTTTAGGTTTTGGGGTACATGTGAAGAACATGCAAGACTGTTGCATAGGTGCATACGTGGCAGTGTGATTTGCTGCCTTCCTCCCCTTCACCTATATCTAGCATTTCTCCCCATGCTCTCTCTCCTCAACTCCCCACCCCCCACTGTCCCTCCCCTATTTCCCCCCAACAGACCCTAGTGTGTAGTGCTCCCCTCCCTGTGTCCATGTGTTCTCATTGTTCAACATCCGCCTATGAGTGAGAACATGCGGTGTTTGATTCTGTGTTCTTGTGTCAGTTTGCTGAGAATGATGGTTTCCAGGTTCATCCATGTCCCTACAAAGGACGCGAACTCATCGTTTTTGATGGCTGCATAATATTCCATGGTGTATATGTGCCACATTTTCCCTGTCCAGTCTATCATCGATGGGCATTTGGGTTGGTTCCAGGTCTTTGCTATTGTAAACTGAGCTGCAATGAGCATTCGTGTGCATGTGTCCTTATAGTAGAACGATTTATAATCCTTTGGATATATACCCAGTAATGGGATTGCTGGCTCAAATGGGATTTCTATTTCTAGGTCCTTGAGGAATCGCCACACTGTTTTCCACAATGGTTGAACTAATTTACACTCCCACCAACAGTGTAAAAGTGTTCCTATTTCTCCATATCCTCTTCAGCATCTGTTGTCTCCAGATTTTTTAATGATCGCCATTCTAACTGGCGTGAGACGGATTCTCAAAGGTTGAGTAATTTACCCAAAATCATACAAGCCAATAGGATTTAGACACAGGTCTGATTTGACTGCCAAGCTGGTGTTCCTTCTACTGCCTCAAATTATAAACCAAATGGATATTCACTGTTCACAACAGTACAGAATGAGGAAAGAGAGGTACAAGAGAAACTGTATTAATTTCAAGGTACTGCTATCCTACTTCTGAATATAGTACAAGATACTGAGGAAATGTGACATTTTTAAAAAAGTAATATTACTATGAATGTAGTAAGAAAAATTGCAAATGGTGTCAATGAGAATACACTCTTGATTCCCTAGTCAGCTCCCTTGATTCCCTAGTAGCTCAGCTCTCTTTCCGAGAGGCATCAGACCCTTAGGCATCCTTCCAGAGAGAGACTGTGCATGTCTAAGCAGGCATCCTTTGTTTATATAAATGGTAGCTGTCTGCTGCTCTGTGCTATGTTTTTCTTTTTCGCTGAATCTCTCCTGGAGACTGTTTCGAAGTACTATTTAGAGCTACCTCATTCTTTCTACAGCATAGTGTTCTCCTCTGTATACCATATTGTGGTATATATGGATGCTCTTCTTTGAGACTGTCCTATTGTCTGTAATTACAATGAACGGTGCTGCAACAAATGTCACTGCAATAAAAGAGAGAACTTGGGTGCTCCCACCACCTTGCCCTGATTGTGTGTGGGCGCACAAACAAACACACACACACACACACACACACAGAGTGAATGAATCCCATACAGATACAACAGTGTACATTGTGACTGCATTTTATATATGCTAACAACAATCTTCTGCTGGTACACTTTGATAAAATAGGCTGACTTTGTGACTGAACACTCCACATAATAGTGTTTTCTTATTTCTTTTTCTTTTTTTGAGACAGAATCTCGCTGTCACCCAGGCTGGAGTGCAGTGGTGCAATCTCAGCCACTGCAACCTCTGCCTCTCGGGTTCAAGCAATCCTTTTGCCTCAGCCTCCCAAGCAGCAGGGATTACAGGCATGCACCACCACGCCTGGCTTATTTTTGTAGTTTTAGTAGAGATGGGGTTTCGCCATGTTAGCCAGGCTGGTCTCAAACTCCTGACCTCAAGTGATTCTCCCACCTCAGCCTCCCAAAGTATTGGGATTACAGGCATAAGCCACCATGCTCAGCCAACGGTGTTTTCAAATCCTAAGTTTTGCCAACACAAAATGATGTTTGTCAGTTGGAAAATACTCCTATTTAAAAGCACACAAAACCTCAGTGAGGGATATCAAGGTCCTGGCTGTATTTTCACAATGTGAAAAGCAAGAAGTATGAATGATACAAAGCACATCAGAGACTAGCCTGATTTTAATTCCTGGCCTCAGGTTTTAGCTTGTAACTACACATATACTTCACTTACACCCTGCCATTCTGAAAAGTCCCCCTGTCTCAGTCACCATGTGGTGCATAAGCAGTATCAGGTCCCTCTACTCTGCAGGATAGAAAGAAAGTGAAAGCCCCTGGAAACAAACAGTCGTGGTTATAGAAATTTGCAGAAAGAGATCACTGAAGGCAAGAGTCAAAGAAGAAAATAACTTTGAGCCAGGTGCCGTGGCTCACACCTGTAATCCCAGCACTTTGGGAGACTGAGGGGGGTGGATCACGAGGTCAGGAGTTCAAGACGAGCATGGCTAATATGGTGAACCCGTCTCTTCTAAAAAACACAAAAATTAGCCTGGCAAGGTGACGGACGCCTGTAATCCCAGCTACGCTGGAGGCTGAGGCAGAAGAATTGCTTGAATCCGGGAGGTGAAGGTTGCAGTAAGCTGAGATCACACCACTGAACTCCTGCCTGGGAGCCAGAGCAAGACTTCATCTCAAAAAAAAAAGTAGAAAGAAAATGACTTTGAACTGAGTCAGGAAAGAGGTACAGCTCTAGATGAGACATTTAAGGTAGAAAAAAATCCCTAAGCACCAGAAGACAGAATTTCACACTTGGAGAAAGTAAACAGTAAGTTTAAGAATTTGATGGAGGCCAGGCACAGTGGCTCAGGCCTGTAATCCCAACACTTTGGGAGGCTGAGGCAGGCAGATCACGAGGTCAGGAGTTCAAGACCAGCCTGGCTTGAAAATACAAAAATGAGCCAGGTGTGGTAGCATGTGCATATAGTCCCAGCTATTCGGGAGACTAAGGCAAAAGAATCGCTTGAACCTGGGAGCCATAGGTGACAGTGAGCTGAGATCTCGTCACTACATTCCAGCTTGGGCGAGAGAGTAAGACTGTGTCTAAAAAAAAAAAAAAAAAAAATTGATGGAAAGAAGCATTCACTGATCTCAGCTGCAAAGTTATAAATGATGTTAAAAGGAACAGATTAGGGACAATACCTTAGTGACAGACTGAGTAAACCGGAAATGTCCATTTAGAGTCTGACTTTCTGGTAAAGGTTAAGAGGTGTCACAGAAAATGTCTGGCTAGGGGCCCTCTTCAGAGCCCTGCATTATATACACTGAGTAGGAAGGTAGAACATTCCATATTTGAGATTAATTCTGGACCTAACATACTACCTGATCGCCTCTGAGCATCTGTGTCTACTACAAGTAATGCACCACACATATAATTCACTGAGGCTGTATTATTTTGACTTGCCAAGTATAGAACTTTAAGGAAAATTAAACTTTCATTTTTATTTTATTTTAGAGACAAGGTCTCCTTCTATTGCTTAAGCTGGAGTGCAGTGGCACAATCACAGCTCACTACAGCCTCCACCTCCTGGGCTCAGGCGATCCTCCCACCTCAGTCTCCCAAATAGCTGGGACTACAGGCATGCACCACCACACCTGGCTGAAAATCATACTTAAAAAATGACTGGTGGCCGGGCGCGGTGGCTCACGCCTGTAATCCCAGCACTTTGGGAGGCCGAGGCGGGTGGATCACGAGGTCAAGAGATCAAGACCATCCTGGTCAACATGGTGAAACCCCGTCTCTACTAAAGATACAAAAAATTAGCTGGGCATGGTGGCGCGTGCCTGTAATCCCAGCTACTCAGGAGGCTGAGGCAGGAGAATTGCCTGAACCCAGGAGGCAGAGGTTGTGGTGAGCCGAGATCGCGCCATTGCACTCCAGCCTGGGTAACAAGAGCAAAACTCCGTCTCAAAAAAAAAAAAAAAAAAAAAAGACTGGTAAGAAAGTAGTTTTTAGTTTTTAACATAATGATGGCAATGATAAGTTTTGGTAAAACGCTGCTTAGTGTTGATAAGTAAAATCTGCTTAGAAAAATATTAGAGGCTTTATACTCATTTACCATTAAACTTCAATAAAATATAGGTTAAACTTCTGTCATTAATATAAGTTCATATCAAATATCTGCTTTTGTTTATTCATTTACTGTGTTTCTGAACATCTGACAAAAAGCCTACTTAAAATATCAGTGGATAAATATTTTGATCAAGAAGTTTAAATGAATCACATACAAGTAATATAAATCATTGTTTCAAATATTTTCCACTAGTACTACTTGGCCAGTTAAATTTCCAAAACAAGTTTAACACTGGAAAAGGTTTTTATTTTTTTCAATTTAATTATTTATTTATTTTTGAAACAGGTTCTAGCTGTGTCAGCCAAGCTGGAATGCAGTGCCATGATCTCGGCTCACTGCCAAGATCCTCCACCTCTCAGACTCAAGCTATCCTCCTGCCTCAGTCTCCTGAGTAGCTGGGACCACAGGCGCATGCCAGCAGGCCTGGCTAATTTTTTTGTTTTTTTTTTTTTGAGACATAGTTTCGCTCTTATTGCCCAGGCTGGAGTGCAACGGCACAATCTCGGCTCATCACAACCTCCACCTCCTGGCTTCAAGCAATTCTCCTGCCTTAGCCTCCCAAGGAGATGAGATTATAGGCATGTGCCACCATGCCCAGCTAATTTTCTATTTTTAGTAGAAATGGGGTTTCTCCATGTTGGTCAGGCTGGTCTCAAACTCCCAACCTCAGGTGATCTGTGTGCCTTGGCCTCCCAAAGTGCTGGGATTACAGGCATGAGCTACCACGCCCAGCCACGCCTGACTAATTTTTTTGGAGAGATGGGGTCTCACTCTGTTGCCCAGGCTGGTCTCACACTCCTGAGGTCAAGCAACTTGTCTGCCTCAGCCTCCCAAAGTGCTGGGATTATAGGCGTAAGCCACCGTGCCCAGCTGGAAATGATTTTTAATAAACTAGCAGGGAAAATAAGAATAGGACAAGAGTTGGCTGAATCCCTCTAATGGCAAACAGAGCTCAGTATAAGGCTAAGAAACACTAAATTAGAAAAAAATTTAAAATCTGCAAATAGAATCCTGGCCTGCTCTATCATTGACCACCTACTTAGTATGTGTAAATCACTCAGCTGGGCTTGACGGTCTCAACAGCAATAAGATATGGCCCTTGATCTTGTGACTGTGTCTCAGAGAAACATGAATGCACAACAGGCAACCACAATCTCGTTTCAATGCACAAGGAGGTAAGGAGACTAACCATCTCAACCCACCTTTGACTACATAGTCAATTTGCTTTTTCTATAGCTTCTATTTTAAAGATATATATACATCAGGCACACACAAATCATATATAAATCTACACACCTACTTTCCAAAAGGAAAAAATCCTATACAGTAATTTAACTCCTAGCAAAGTCTACCATATACTTTTTAAAAAGTTGTATTATCTATGAGTCCTAGAAAGAAGCGCCAAACATGGCATAGCTGGAGGAAGGTCAGGTACTCCATCTTTAAAATCTCAGTTTGGGCCAGGCAAGGTGGCTTATGCCTGTAATCCCAGCACTTTGGGAGACCACGGAGGGTGGATCACTTGAGGTCAGGAGTTTGAGACCAGCCTGGCCAACATGATGAAACCCCATTCTCTACTAAAAATAAAAAATTAGCCAGGTGTGGTAGCACACACCTGTAGTCATCCCAGCTACTCAGGAGGCTGAGGCAGGAGAATTGCTTGAACCTGGGAGGCGGAGGCTGCAGTGAGCTGAGATCGCGCCATTGCACTATACTCTGGGCAACAAGAACAAAACTCCATCTCAAAAACAAAACAAAACAAAAAAAGAGACTCAGCAAGATAAGACAGCGGCAAGTTGACCTCCAGTGCACATGGCCTGTTTGCATCTCCCTGGGAGGCTGTCAGGACAGCAAGGCTTAGGGTTGTCCAATCCCATCAAAATAGTGCCTCCATTATACCATCAAACTCCAACAAACACAAAAGTTAGAAGATAACTGCAAATTCTACTACTTAATCTCAAAAGATCATCAAGATGGGGAAATTCTTGATAGTAGTTCATATAAAACAGAGTTAACAGTCTCAAGCTTAACAAAAGCTTGCACTATAACAATGACAGTTTAAATTGCAAATGCAATCTTATTTTAAAATTACTCCTAATTAGAAAATTATTTATTATAGAAAAAATATCATTTCTAATTTCTGCTGTTTTAGTAACACTGCAATGAATACTCCCATTTGAACTGTTTTACTAACACTACAATGAACTTTCACTCATGGCACCCAAAGAGGTACACCATTCCGATTCTCCCTTCAAGCAATACCTAGTCCTGTGCCTTCAAAGAATGCAGTTCACTGACGGTCTCCACCTGTAGAGCCTTCGGAAACTGCTGCAATATAGACCCAAGACCACTTTCTCCCTAGGCAGCTGGTAGGTGAAGACTGGGCACAGTAGGGATGTCAGGGCTGCCTGGCCCAGACTTTGTCAGATTCGCATTGTTGTGCAGCTCTCACTGCCCAACTGGGCTTCCTCCCTTCTTTCCTTGAACAGCTATCAAGATCTGGATCAGGGCGTGAAAGTTTTCTCCCCGCCACCCATACTTCCTGCTTTCTCCTTCTTCAACTTTCACAGGCAACAGTCCCCCTGCCCCTCATCTCCAACAAATCTCCTATAACTGCTAGCTCCTCCTATGTGTCTGCTTCCAGGAGGATTCTAACCAACTCACCTGTATAACCATTAATTATTCTGTGCATCTGACAATATCTTAAATTCCTAGAAAATAATTCCTGTTCCAAGCATACTGCCAAACTGCCCCTCAAAAAAAGACTGGGCCTGCTTATATTTCTAATATTAGCAATGAGTTGAAAAAACACCACAAACTGTTTTTCCTCTGTTCTCACACAACACAGAATAATTTTGTGACCAAAAGTGGGAAGTTTTCCCCACCCAGCAAACAAGCAATCAGTTTTGCAGTGGCTACCAGCTGGGTGACCTCTAATTTAATTCTGACACTATCTGCTTGGCGATAGAGTCCAATCCCACAGACTGAGGGCAAGTCCCCAAGACTCTACACCCCATCCCAACCCCACTTCTGCTCAACGCAAGCCCCAGGTCATTTTCCAATGCTTCTGACAAATGGCTAGAAACCAGGGTTCCCATAACCCCCATCTCAGGTTCAATTAATTTGCTCATTTGCTCCATTTACCAGTTTATTACAAAGGATATTTTAAAGGATACAAATAAATAGCCAGAGAAAGAGATACACAGGACAAGATCTGGAAGGGTCCCAAACCCAGAGGCTTCTGTCTCCCAACACAGGGATGTGCGCAAGCCTCCATGTTTGGCTAACTACAAGCTCTCTGAACCCAGTCCTTTGCTCTTAAGGAGCCTCCATTATACAGGCATAATTGATAACCACTGGCTACTGGTGATCAATTAACTTTCAGCCCTCCTCTCCCCTCCCTGGAGACTGGGAGATGGAGCCCAACCCTTTAATCTTGCCTTGTTCTTTCTGGTGACCAGCTGCATCCTGAAGCGACCTAGGGGCTGCCAGCCACCAGTCACCTTGTTAGC